>NC_139017.1:14322853-14397853 GCF_964374135.1 Grampus griseus | reverse complement strand
TGTACAAGCAAATATATGTATTTCCCCCTTTTCAAATGTATCTGCCACGCATACATTTTACACAAATGTTACCAAATTGTACACACTGTGTACAAAAAAATGTACTTTTTTTTCACCACAATTGTAGACACCTTGTCACATGAGTAACCAGAGAACGTCCTCAGTGTTTATACACCTTCATAGTATTCAGTTGTATAGATTATGCCATCACTGGTTTAACCAGTCCGCTATTGATGGGCATTTAAGTTATTTCCAATCTTTTGCCATTTCAAAGAATGCCTTAATGAATAAAGATATAGGTATGCCTTTTCACACTTTGGCAGCACGTTAGTCTGATAAATTGCTTGAAATGATTTTTGGAACTTTGTAAGATATTGTCAACCTTCAGTCCACAGAGGCCATACAATCTGTGCTCTCATGGGAGTGTTATAGTGTGCCTGTGTGTCTACAGCCCTGTCATCTGAGCACGTGGCAAATTGATTATATTAAAAATGATGGCAGATAGGATCTTGAGTATGCATTTCTCTTATTAGTTAGTTTCAACTTATTTTCATATGTCTAAAATCGGTTTGTATTTCTTTCTCTGTGAATTCTCTGTTTGTGTCATTTGCCCATATTTTAACCAAACTTAAGGAACTCTTAAGTATTAACAAAATCTGTTATGGTGAGTAGCAATATTTTTCCCTCTCCTCAATGGTTTTCTTTTTTCTAGCACTTTAATGCTTTTTAAAAATACATTTATATTCAATCAATTCAGAATTTATACAAATAAGTAATCTATGGATCAAACCTTTTTTCTCAGAAAATATTGTACTATCTCAAACCATTTATTAAATAAACCAGATTCTTTCCCACTGGTTTGAGTTGCTGTCTTTAAAAAGTCTTAAATTTCTGCATTTCTTTATAAATATATTTGGACAGATCTTTACCTTAATTTACATTATTATGGTAATTTAATTATTAAAGCTCTAGAATATTTTTTAATTCCTAATAAATGAGGACTAATCTACCTCATTATTTTTATTGTATAGAATTTACCTACTTATTTTCCTTATTTATTTTCTTTCAAGCAATATTGGTAATTTGCTACTTCCCCCCAGAAGTCCCGATGCTATTTATATAAGGATGGGATTGAATTTATAAGTTAACTTAGGTAGAATTAATATCTCTGTGATATTGAGCTTCTCTAATCAATAATATGATTATTATTATTTCTATCTGTCTTCTCTCTCTCACAAGACGTTAAAGTTTTCTTCATATAGATTTGTTCATTTTTTGTTTAATTTGTTCATTGATATTTTATAAATATAAATAATTTTATATAATTATAAATTATATTATATCTGTTAATAATTAAGTAACTTAAAAGAGCTAAGTTTTGAATAATACATAGAGTCCACTCTCAGATACCTGTCTTCAGAAAGCCATACTTTCACACTTCTGTATCTATTGGATGATCTAACCACAATAAGCATCTATGGCTTTTTTGATACTAGGATTTGTTGTAATTTTCTGAAAAGCACAGACATTTTACCAGGGAGAACATGATAACCTGATTAATTAGACTGTCAACTAGTTTTTAGTAAACCAGACCTGAGATGTATAAAATGGCACCAAAGATTGGACCTGAAGGGTCTCTGAGCCCATAGAATTGGCAAACAAATAGAGAAGATAAGACAGGGAAACCTAGCAGGGTCATTCTCAAGTGTGTGAGGCTAGAGAGAAACCAGAGACCAGGCAAACCAAGTGGAACAGAGCTAACTGGGGGTAGATTTTGGAAACAGTGGCCCTTACTCTTTGCTTCAGTGATGGGTTAGAATAACCTGAGTGTGAAAACACACAGAGGGAATGACAGAGCAAGCACAAACAAATGTGAATGGCAAAAATTAACAGATTGCCCAACCCACAGTGGGATATATGAGAACATATTTTCTGCTTTTTCTTAATGTCTACCATAAAAGTAAGGATGAGCACTTCCTTCTGTGGGATTCTGCCTGATGTGAAGCATCCATTTAATTATGAGGAACATATGACACAAATTAGCTTTTTCTCGCAGCTGAAAATGCCACTTACTGACCTGGAATAAGTGCTGTGCTCTATGGCTCTCCAAAGCCTTCCACTCACCTTGCACAGGTGAACGGCCAGCTCCCCAGGATCAGTTTACAACATCGCCAAGATTCTTTTCTCTTCACATATATGAATTAACTAACACATTTAATGGTAAGTAATAGGTTTCTAAAACTTCCTTATGAAACATACTGAGTGTGTGGGTTTTTTAAATAAAAGAAATGTGTAAATTTAGGAATTAAAAACTAAAATAACTGACAGCATAGTAGTAAAAAACATGGCTTATGTGAAACTGGTTTTAAAATTATAAATCTTTTCTCTAACTGGTAGGTGAAAGTAATATGTGATGAGAATTTATGGTTGTATAATTCTTTTATTAGGTTTCAAAAATATTTTCAACTCAGAGTATTATGAAACCATCTAATTGTCAAGAAGGAATGTAGAGAATAATATTATTAAGAGAAAAAGAAAATCTTCTGAGGTCCTATCGAGTATTTTCACAAATGCCAGGCTCTTTACTACTAAACCAGATTCTTTAGATGCTTTACACAGATCCTCTTCTTAGTAGACAAGACCACGTCCTGCTTTCTTTCTTAAGCAGTTACTGCAGAGTCCTATGCGAATAGTTTGAGTCTTCATTTTGCTTCCTTTTGAATGAATCGGGAAGTGATCTTCCTTGCTGGATAACCTGACAGATTGTTTTGTGTCTGAGTTTCTCAGGCAAAGCACCAGGGTGTGCTAATTGCCAAGTCCTTTGTGCACTGTTAATTCTCACCTGCTCTGAAAAATTGGATTGCAGCTTAGTTTTCATCTTTAAATGCCTTTCTCTTAATCCCCTATTTTGTGTTGTGGCACAGAATAAAGATGTGCATGTGAGAAAGAGGGAAATGTGGATTACTGAGAAAAGAAAGACAAGAAAATGATCCTTCAGCATTTGCAAAGGGAAATATCATTTTAGTTTTAATAAAAAGCCATTTAATAAATTCATCATGGCAAAATTGAGTCCTTTTATAGAAACCTGAAAATTCTTTTTCCTGAACATAGAAAGATGAAAGGACTAGATTTTAGGAGGGTTTTTTCCCAGTGTGGATACCTTCAACCAGGAATGAATCTTTAAAAAGGAAAAGTGAAAGGAAAGGAGAGGGAAGGGAAGGAAAAGGGAAAAAGAAAGGAAGGAAGGGAGGGAGGGAGGGAAAAAGGGGAGAGCAAATCATCAAATTAGCATTAATCAGATGCTTTCTTTGCTTGTAAGAACAGGTGGGCCTGAAAAAGAATTTGATTAATTTTGAACACTATTTTTAAAAAGAGAAATGTAAATTTGGAAAAAAATATCATATATACATATATATATATGTATGTATATATACACACACATAATAGTTGTTAATTCTGGGTGGCTGTATTAAGAATGGTTTACCTTCCCATTTTTCCTGTTTTAAACACACAGTTCTTAAATCTTCTACAACAAATACATATTATTTTTTGCAATAAATTTTTAAACAGAGCTGGTGAAAGCAGACTATTCCAAGGCAGAGTTATTTGGAATAATCACAGCTGGTTCCGCTTAGAAGGACTAGGTCTGAGGGCTGAGTCAGAAGCTCTAAGGTCGAAGCCTACAGAAGGATGAAAGGGCATCTTCGTGTAAATTTCAGTGATTATCTGAACACCCTTTGGGTGGCATGTATAATGTTAAATTTTCCTTCTCATGTTTTGCCTGCGTTTCTCTCTTTGGCAGTAGTTGCCAGTGGTCATCAAACAAACAAAAACCCTGAGGGTATTGCAAAACAAAGAAGGGAACTACGCAGGACTGGTCAGAGAAGCAAGTGAGACTATGTATGACTCAGTTGTTAAAGAGAGTCTTAGGGAAAGAATGAGAAGTGGAAGATTCTCGTTGTTGAAGTTAGAGGATAGGGAACAGGGGCGAGAAATTCTCCCTACAGTGGTCACATCTGGAAGGGGAGTGGGGCGGTTTAAAGAGGGAAGAGGATTTTTCTATGTAGAAAAGATACAGGAGCATAAATATGATTGCCTTCCTCTTTCCCCATTCTATGAGCATCAACTTTTCCTCCTTTGATTAAGTAGCGTCAGTATCTCATTCCAATGTCAGCATCAAGTGT
Organism: Grampus griseus; assembly: GCF_964374135.1. Lineage (NCBI taxonomy): Eukaryota > Metazoa > Chordata > Mammalia > Artiodactyla > Delphinidae > Grampus > Grampus griseus. The sequence continues at coordinate 14,393,669 of NC_139017.1, read as the reverse complement.
TTGCTCCTTGGCACACGTGCTCATCTAGAAACAAAAGAAAATAAAGGAAAACTGAAACTGCACAAGTGAATTAAGTACTGCTGGGTTTCAACTAGACAAGTGCACATTTTTAACTACCTTAAAATACCAGCACCCGGAATAGGCTTACCGTCTCCAGGAGCCGCTGGTCACCAGAAATAGTGCTTTAGACTGTCAGTAGATTCAAGCACTATTAATCTCTAAAAAAAAAAATCTCAAAAAAAACACAAAAAAGCAGTCCATCTTTCAAGGTTATCTAGAGAAATTCAGAGACCTTTGCACACAATCTGATTCTCTGGATGCCTTTCCTCTCAGAATAAACTGTGTTTTAGAAAAAGTACAGAAAAAAAAAAGGAGAGAGAAGCATTTGGTTTTTTTGGGAGGTAAAGAAAATAATTATACATGGGAACCTCTTAGATTTTCAAGGAGTCTGCAGGAAGGCTAATGCTGTTAGGAAAGGGACAGCTTTGTTTTATAGTCCCTGATGTCTGTTTTTCAATGTGGTGGAAAGTGTGCACTTTCAGGGCTGCTCTCGCAAGAAATGCAGTGTATTTGACACGCTTCCCTCTGGGAAAAGCCGCCAGTGGGGGAATTGTTGCAGTGATGCAGTACAGCTTGTAACTTGGAATCCCGTCGAAGAACTTTGTAGTTGCTTGTCAGTCAGTGGGAAGATAAAAGAGGCAGCTTCTTTTCAAGCAATTTGAATTCATTTCTCTGTAATGAGTTAGACGGTCAGGCAGCAGCAGTGAGCTCGCCCGAGATCTTATAAAGTGTATTTCAGGGTGAAGGAGACAGTGATGGAGAAAAGGAAGCATGAAGTCTGCCTTGCAGACGAATCAGCAGAGTAACGTGGCTTGTCGCTGGTCCACTTCTTTGCAGGACTCCTTTGCTTGAATCCCCATATCTTTAGAAGGAAAGGTCAGAGGAAGTCCAGCTCTATCCCAGTTTATTAAACAAAAACCCAATATAGGAAAATTAAAACTCAGAGTCTAAAGTAACAGGCAATAGTATTTCATACACAAATACTCATCAAGCGTAGACATTGAAAGGCATTATACTGTGAGTTGTTTTAGGGTTTTTCCCACATTATACAGTTATTCACCATACAATTTCTTTTAGAGACGGAGAAGAAATTAAATAAGTGTCATGTTAGGGAGTTCTTTTGGTTATAGACAATAATCCTGGACCTCTCTCCCTGACCATATTAGGTGTTTAAAATCAACACAAGAAATATCAGGAATGGTGACTGTGGGAAAAGGTTATGTTCGAAGCAAGTATTAATTTGAAGAGCAATGAGAATATAGAGGACCTAGATAAAATTACTTTCTCCCTATTTCTTTGGGAAGCAAATTTCTCTTCTGCAAAAAAGAAATTATCATTAATATACTCTTGCCTAAAGTTCCAACGCATTTCCAGGGGTATAAATGCACACAAAAGAAGCACACAGGAAATGAAAACGTTTTACTTGGAATTAAAGTAAATCATTGCTGCCTTGTTGGTGAAAATATGAATGGACACTAATAAGATATATGTCATTTCAAACACTGGGCGATAGAACATATACCCACTGAATATATTGACACCTCTGATTGTATATCATGTCACGGCCAATAAAACTATAGAAATGTATAATTAGGACACATTCTTCCATGAGAATGGAATTAAGCATTAATTTATCAAGCTTACTTAAGAACTCATCTGTTCTCAGCACTCACACAGCCGCTTATTGAATTTGTGTCTCATATCTAATTGGCTATTTTCTTGGCATAATGAACAAGTGCAGACTCTGTGCTGTTGTGTCTTTTGCAGAGACGACGTAATGATGAAATGCAAATTCTAACCCTGGGCTGCACACGGAGTCGGGAGTGCAGCCCACAGAGGCAGGAGAGAGCACCGTGTTTCTGTGTTCTCGTAGCTTAAGTTCATGCTTCAAATTCTGCAGGCCATCTTTGTGCCATTCTACCTCCTCATGAAAGGAGACTGTCAGATGAGGAATATCATCTGCAGATCACTCCCAAATGATTTACCTTTGTCTTTGGAAGACTTTTACATCATTTTTTTAAACAAATCAAATTCCCCTTTTCAGAAGGGGAAGGATTTAAAGCATTTTGAAAAACTCATACCATTTTCAAACTCATACCAGGGCAGACTTGGGGGTTTCCAGTACAGACATGGCAAGGTTCACAGGGGGACGCCAGCCATGGAACAGATATGCAATAATTTGAATCGATAGCTGTATACCACAAATACACCTGTCAGGCGTTGGGTCTGGTATGCTTTGTCATGGCAAGGGCTCAATGTTTGCTGAATAAATAGCAATATTAGAGTCAGTCTGCAGATATTTCTTGACTGAAAGTAGAACCATTATACTTAATTATCTGGATTTTGAATAAAGAGGCTTTCAATAGATGTGTCAGCTATGAATTAGTATTAGAGGGAAATGGAAGAGTGGGCTACATAGAGAAATAGGAAAAAATCTAGTCCTTTAGGGCCAGTGTCCTTCCCAACCTCTGCGACACAGTCCTGCAGCAGACGATTTCCTCCTCCGGTTCCTGAGCTGCTCCTGCGGGTGTCTAGGAATGGACCCCTTGGACGATGACAAGGCTTCACCATCATACAGAGTTACAGGGATCACAAACCTTACACTTTAGCCCCTTAGAAAATACTATTAGATGAATCTGTTACCATAATGCCGTATACCAAGAACAGCCCATGGAGAACTAATATTTCCTAACTTTTTGTGAGAAGTTCTTATGATCAATGAGTTACTTCAGTCAACTCAAAAAACAGAATCTGAGGTTGCTAGCAGACCATTTAAGAAAGCACCATGGTTTTATACAGTTTTCTGAGAATTTGGATTGTTTGTAAATAGGGTTGCATGGATATCTTATTTTTTATGTGGTCATATACCTTTGGGGAGATATCAGAAGAACTTTTACATCTGAGGAGTGGATATCTGAAAGCATAAACTAAAATGTAGCTATTTCTTCATTTGTTCATTAATTTGTTCATGCCACAAACATGTGTCTAGTTTTAATGGAGCAAGACAGAAATGATAATAGAGACTAGGGTTATAGTGGTGAATTAAAGAGCATGGCCCTTCACCAAAGGGGCTTGTGGTTTACAACAGGAGATGGAAATTAACCCAATAATCACATAAAAACATAAAATTGCAAACTTTGAAAAGCATCAAAGTAAACATATATATCACTAAGATTGCATAATAGGGACCCTAATATAAATTGGAGGATCAGAGAAGACCTTTTTAACAGATGACATTTAGGATAACATTTGGGCACTAATCCAGAGAAGAATACAGGAAAGAGGACTCCAGGGGGAGTGGCATTTGTGAAGGATGTGAGAAGCATAAAATTTTGGTGTGATTGAGGAAACCAAGGAAGGCCAATATGTCTGGGACAGAGTGGATGAGGAAGAGAATGGCATAAGGTGAGACATAAAAGCTAGACAAGAGCTACCTTAGGAAGAATCCTGTAGGCTACTCAAGGATTTTGGCATGGAACTACAAGGATTGTCTATATTTTTCAGTTGTACAGCAGATGAATATTACTTAAATTTAATAGCGGTAGGCATAGATTAGAACACTTTTTTTCCTGAAATATTTTTGTCAAAATGATATTAATTGTAAATGGGTAATATTTTTACATCTGGCATCCAGTTATTTTCCTATGGAGATAAATATATGTGTATACAAATATGTACTGTATATATAGTATATTTGAGATCCTACTAAAAACACACCTTATATCCTACTTTACTCATTTAACATTATATCATGAGTATTTCTCATATCACACAAAAAGCACTCACAAAATGCATTCTCAATGGATACATAGTATCAGTAGTATGGATATACCAAAATATATTAGCCATCCCTTTATTACCATTTCATTATTTGGTATTATAATACCAAAACATATTAGGTGTTCCATTATTGTTGGATGTTTAAATTTATTATTTTTACTATTAGAATATTTTTATTAACATATAACTCACATATATCATTAATATGTATTATTAAAATTTAAATTAAAGGTTGGAATATTTTTTAAGATTCGATATGCATTGGAAAAATGCTTTCAAGAAAAATCACATCAATTCACATCTCCTAACAGTATACAGATACGTTCATATTTCTGTAATTGTGTTAATTTGATAGATAAAAAGGATAGTTTGCTTTAATTTGCATTTCTTTTATTCTTACTGACATCAAACATTTTCCATAGGCCTATTTTTTCTTTTTTTCTTATTTGTTCACACACTTTGCCAGAAGATTTTAGAGATTTAAAACTAGGTTTGGGGCTTCCCTGGTGGCGCAGTGGTTGGGAGTCCGCCTGCCGATGCAGGGGTCACGGGTTCGTGCCCCGGTCCGGGAGAATCCCACATGCCGCGGAGCGGCTGGGCCCGTCGGCCATGGCCGCTGGGCCTGCGCTTCCGGAGCCTGTGCTCCGCAGCGGGAGAGGCCACGGCAGTGAGAGGCCCGCGTACCACAAAAAAAAAAAAAAAAAAAAAAAATAGGTTTGATTGGTATGGCAGTTTAAAAACTATGAGTAATAATTATCAGTCATTACAGTGCCAAATATTTAACTTATCTTTTTGGTGTATTTATGAGGTTTAAGAAATAGTGTTTTCGTTTCTTTATAATGACACTTCTATTTATTTTTGTCAAAAACATTTTCTCTATCCAGAGTTGAAGCATATGTGTTGCATTATTTTGCTAAATTTATCAGAGATTTAAATTCTTATGTAAAACGGTGCTTATCTCTGGGCTATTTATTTGTTCTATTTATACCTCAGTTTCTGTTTGAATCAACATCACGACAGTTTGATTTCTATGCTTTCAACATGGTAAATATTTAGAAAATATTTCCTATCTTTTAGGTAAAGTTCCCATCTCCTCCCTCCTGCTTATTACTCATTTTTGTTAAAAGGTCTTATTTCTTTATGTATATTCTTCCAACTCAACATTAAATTGATTTGAAAACAAAATGCCACTGATATTTTTAATGAATCTTCATCTTATAAATTAATGCATGAGGAATTTACACCTTCAAATATTTCTCATCCGGAAATGTGTTATGATTCCATTTATTTAGGCATTCTATATCTCACAGAACAGTTAGGATGGATGCTTTTACTCAGAACAAAAAGAGCTCTGATTTCAGCTCCAATCACAAATATAACCCATGCAATATGATTGTTTTAAGTAAACCACAGCAAAACTGTCTAATTTTTGTTTCCAAGAATTCGTTTGAGATAATTAAAATAAGCTTATAAAGTAAATATAAAAGGTTTCAAATATTTGTATCCATTTGTGCCCATTGAGAAAATGAGCAATTCTCCTTCTTGGAATTTTTTTTAAGAAGTTGTTAGATAGGTACACAAGAATACTTGCAAAATTATGTTCCTGACAGAGTTTTTTGTATAACAGAATTTGAGGGCTGTGTTCCTAGAAGTCCAACTATATGGATTGACTATATTGTGGTGAATTCATTAAAAAGATGATGCAAAAGTATATTTAGTGATAAGAAAATATACATTATTACAGGTATAAAACAGTGAGCATTAGAAATTTCTATAAGTGTAAAATATAATATATTTCTATATGTGGTAAAAATGTGAAAGGATACATACCAAAATGTTAACACAATAACAACGATTAGCTTGAAATTTTAGATAATTTTAGCTTTTCTCTTCATAATATCTGATAATAATCTTACAATTTACAATGAACAAGTATTTCTTTTCTGGTCAGACAAAGAAGGAGTAGATGAAGCCAAGAGAAACAAAAGAGGAGAGAGTTTGTAACATTTGTCCTCTTATAGCAAAAGTATTGGAAGGTTTTAGAAAACAACAGACTTTAAAATTCCAAATTCTCGCAAGACCTTAGGAACAAAAAGACTTGACTTCATTAAGTCTGGGGTGATAGACCTGAGGCCTCAGCTTCTTTCAGAAGCCCAACCAGTTACAATTACTGTTTATTATCATCTTGCTTTTACTTGAATCCCTTAAACTTACAGTGCCTCACTTTCACTTTCCCCTAATAATTTATTCCTTTAAGATAATAGAGTTTCTTATTATCTTTTTGATTTGTACTGTTTCCTGTTTAATGATTTACTCTGTGTGGCACAAGTGCAAAAGTTATCATATTAGAAAAATTATTATGCTATAATAATTATGGTACCATCAAACTGAATTAAATTATGTTTCATTGTAAATAGTAAAATGTATTAATTTTTTAAAAGCCTTTTTAGGCCAGTGAGGATAAATAGTTACCTTCATATACTTGCATTAAACACCCTGACAGTACAAGTCAAACTGACAGAGCTGAAAACAAATCAACTCACCCCTATAGGAGTCCCTTCCAAGTAGTTGTGAAATTAGCTTTCTTAGGGCTATGAATTAAATGCAGTGTATTAAACAGAAACTGTGCATTCTACGAATAAAAGTTTCACCTTCATTTTGTGTGTATATATGTTGGCAGATCTTGGAGCAATAAGATTTTCTTTCTTCCGTCGGTTTAAGATAAAAATGAACCTGCATTTTAAGTGTGCATTCTAATTTTCCCTTTAGCACATCATAACAGTGCTGTCCAATAGACATATACAGTGAGCTACATATATAATTTTGAATTTTCTAGTATGCACATGAAAAAAGAGTAAAATAAACAGCAAAAATCAATTGAGTAATGTATCTTTTGGGAATCAGTCTACCCCAAATCTTATCATTTCAACATGTAATCAAATCTTAAAGTGATATCTCAAATGAAATAGCATATTCTTCTTTTCATACTAAGTCAATGTGTATATTTTACAGGACGCTTCAATTCAGATAATAATTTTCATCGGAAATATTTGATCTCCATTTAGGTTTCATGAGGTTTTCAGTTAAAAAATAGACTCACCAACATATTTAAATTTTTTCCAGTAACTAAATTATGTTTTTAATTTAAATTAGTTAAAATTAAATAAAATTGCCACTTCAGTTCCTCAGCTGCACCAGCCGCATTTCAAGCGCTCAATAGCCACGTGTGGATAGTGGCTATTGTATTGGACAGCCCGGGTTTAGAACATGTGTATAAGATGTCAGCAAACTGGAAAAGTTAAAAGTTAAATTGAAGCCAAACTATTGGGGATGTTTTGTCTACTGAGTTTCAAAGAACAGGAGCTGAGTTTTTTTTCTCATTCAATCAACTGGTTGGCTGGTTGGCTCAGGTGATAAGAATCAGTTGCTTTGGTTTTATGTACAAATCGTCTCATTTTTTCCCAGGTTCTTTACTTTTCCTTAAGGCAAATGTTTGTATGGACCTTAATTATGCTAAAATCTGTCTCCCCTGGATATCCTTATTATCCTAGAGATAACCCTTGATTTAACTGTTATATACTAACTTTTGAGTAAACTAAAGAACATCGATATTGAGAGAAAAAAATTAAATGTAGTTCATGTGCCACCATGTTTACTCTTGCTTCTCAGCTGTCTTATAAATCATGTAAATAAGTACAATAAACATTTATCAAGGGATTCCATAATACTTTGGATCTACAAGTCCATCCTTTGTGATGAGGCATCGAAGTTGGCCCAGGAAAACTAGAAGTATGTCAAATGACGCCTTCCATCAAGTTTAGAGCAGCATTTCCTTCCCAGCATTACAACTTCGTGTAATGGCACTTGGCAGTATTGGCATTTCTGATATGACTTCTTTTGGCTAGCTCAGCATTTGTCAAAAATAAATAGTTTTTTCACTCTGTGATTGAAAGGGTTAAATAATACCAATTCATTACTTCTCACAAAAGGATTTATTTTGTTCTCATAAATCAGTTTTATTCCCCATTTTTATTATTCCATTGGGTGAGCTACTCAAATTGAAATCAATACAAGTGCAAGTGACACAATCAATCTAGATATTTGATTATGGATTGGAGATCCCCAGGTCTGTTTTTTAGCCAGTTTCTTTCGGATCATCTTGCTAAAGAACTGAATATTTTATTGGCATCTGTGAGTTATGAACATGTTTAAAAAGCAGTAATAATCTTCATTTCTATATTGACAATGGAAGCCTGAAGAATGAGCAAGGATTAAAAGATAAAGACTTAAAATAATAGGTAACTAGAACATTGTTAATAAACTGTTCACATTTCTCAATATTTTCCTTAAGATGAAGTAAGTTTTAAAGTAACTTTATTCTTTCTTTAAAAAAAAATCAATACAATTGGTGGCTATAAGTTGCATTCTTAGCATTAGGTAAGTGATTAACTATTTGTCATGACAGAGATGTTACCTGTTTTCACACTATTTTATAGCCGAAGCACATTAACTGATCTAGGTTAACAGTAAGAAAACAGTTAAGGTGGATAAAACGCCTTTGAAGGTTCTCAAACTGGTTCTTTTCATTTCTAGAATTATCCAGGCTACAAAGCCACTATCTGTGGGACTCAAAAGGGAAAAACAGTTCAACTTTAAATTAGGGAGCAAAATTGATTGAGCTGTTGCTCAAGAGGGCAACATTTATATATCAAACTCTCTTTGCTTTACAAACAAATTTATGTCTTACGATCCTTTACGTATTGAATGCTATTCGGGGACTCGTGGTACCACGTTATAGTTCTCTTGCCTCAGACTCCAGCCACCTGTTCTTGGTTCTTTAGCCAGATCTTTTCACAGGCACACTTAAACCATTTAGTAATTCATTTCCTTATATTTAGAATAAGGCAATCAAATTCTTTCTTTAAAATAAATTCCAAGGCAATATTAACACTGCATTTGCCTCCTTCAGCAAATATTTTAGCCTTATTTAGCCATGTACCTTGTTTCATTAAGATTTGTAGGAAGGGGTTGTTTTATGTCTGGCAAGTGACCTCTGGCAGGCACAGAACTCCAGAAGGATAAAAAAGCCTTTCAGAAGCAGTTGAAATAATAAACCCTTCTTTCTTTCATCCAAGGAGCATTAATTACTCTTCATTTACTCCTTTTTTTAAATTTTATTTTTATAAAATTTTTAGGGTTACTTTCTGTTTACAGTTAGTATGAAATATTGGCTATACACCCCGTATTGTTGTTTTTCAATATTTATATATTTATTTATTTGGCTGTGCCAGGTCTTAGTTGCGGCATGTGGGATCTAGTTCCCCTACCAGGGATCAAACCCAGGCTTCCTGCATTGGGAGCGTGGAGTCCTAACCGCTGGACCCCCAGGGAAGTCCCTCCCTGTATTGTCTAATACATCCTTGAGCCTGTCTTACACAATAGTTCGTACCTCCCACTTCTCCACCCCTATGTTGCCCCTTCCTCGCCCCACTGGTAACTACTTGCTTGTACTCTATATCTTTGGGTCTGCTTCTTTTTCCTTATATTCACTAGTTTGTTGTATTTTTTACATTCCACATATAAGTGATTTGTCTTTCTTTGCCTGGCTTATTTCACTTAGAACAATGCCCTCCAAGTTGATCCATACTCTTCAGTTATGCATTTTTCTTTTCTTTTTTAAACATCTTTATTGGAGTATAATTGCTTTGCAATGTTGTGTTAGTTTCTGCTGTATAACGAAGTGAATCAGCTATATGTATACATATATCCCCATATCTCCTCCCTCTTGCGTCTCCCTCCCACCCTCCCTATCCCACCCCTCTAGGTAGTCACAAAGCACCCAGCTGATCTCCCTGTGCTATGTGGCTGCTTCCCACTAGCTATTTTACATTTGGTTGTGTATATATGTCAATGCTACTCTTTCACTTCATCTCAGCTTACCCTTCGCCCTCCCCATGTCCTCAAGTCCATTCTCTACGTCTGCGTCTTTATTCCTGTCCTGCCCCTAGGTTCTTCAGAACCTTTTTTTTTCTTTTAGATTCCATATATATGTGTTAGCGTACAGTATTTGTTTTTCTCTTTCTGTCTTACTTCACTCTGTATGACAGACTCTAGACCCATCCATCTCACTACAAATAACTCAATTTCATTTCTTTTTATGGCTGAGTAATTGTCCATTGTATATACGTGCCACATATTCTTTATCCATTCATCTGTCGATGTACATTTAGGTAGCTTCCATGTCCTGGCTACTGTAAATAGTGCTGAAGTGAACACTGTGGTACATGACTCTTTTTCAGTGATGGTTTTCTCAGGGTATATGCCCAGTAGTGGGACTGCTGGGTCGTATGGTAGTTCTATTTTTAGTTTTTTAAGGAACCTCCTCCATACTGCACTCCATAGTGGCTGTATCAAATTACATTCCCACCACCAGTGCAAGAGGCTTCCCTTTTCTCCACACCCTCTCCAGCATTTATTGTTTGTAGATTTTTTGATGATGGCCATTCTGACCGGTGAGGTGATATCTCACTGTAGTTTTGATTTGAATTTCTCTAATGATTAGTGATGTTGAGCATCCTTTCATGTGTTTGTTGGCAATCTGTGTATCTTCTTTGGAGAAATGTCTATTTAGACTTCTGCCCATTTTGGGATTGGGTTGTTTGTTTTTTTGATATTGAGTTGCATGAGCTGCTTGTATATTTTGGAGATTAATCCTTTGTTGCTTCATTCACAAACATTTTCCAGCATTCTGTGGGTTGTCTTTTCGTCTTGTTTATGGTTTCCTTTGCAGTGCAAAAGCTTGTAAGTTTCATTAGGTCCCATTTGTTTATTTTTGTTTTTATTTCCATTTCTCTAGGAGGTGGGCAAGGTACCTGCTGTGATTTATGTCAAAGAGTGTTCTTCCTATGTTTTCCTCTAAGAGTTTTATAGTGTCTGGCCTTACAGTTAAGTCTTTAATCCACTTTGAATTTATTTCTGTGTATGGTGTTAGGAAGTGTTCTAATTTCATCTTTCACATGTAGCTGTCCAGTTTTCTCAGCACCACTTATTGAAGAGGCTCTCTTTTCTCCACTGTACATTCTTGCCTCCTTTATCAAAGATAACGTGACCATATGTGCACAGGTTTATCTCTGGGTTTTCTATCCTGTTCCATTGATCTATATTTCTGCTTTTGTGCCAATACCGTACTGTCTTGTAGCTTTGCAGTATAGTCTGAAGTCAGGGAGCCTGATTCCTCCAGCTCCATTTTTCTTTCTCAAGATTGCTTTGGCTATTCGGGGTCTTTTGTGTTTCCATACAAAGTGTGGAATTTTTTGTTCTAGTTCTGTGAAAAATGCCATTGGTAGTTTGACAAGGATTGCATTGAATCTGTAGATTGCTTTGGGTAGGAGGGTCATTTTCACCATGTTGATTCTTCCAGTCCAAGAACACGGTATATCTCTCCATCTGTTTGTATCATCTTTAATTTCTTTCATCAGTGTCATATAGTTTTCTGCATACAGGTCTTTTGTCTCCTTAGGTAGGTTTATTCCTAGGTATTTCATTCTTTTGTTGCAGTGGTAAATGGGAGTGTTTCCCTAATTTCTCTCTAAGATTTTTCATTGTTAGTGTACAGGAATGCAAGAGATTTTTGTGCATTAATTTTGTATCCTGCTACTTTACCAAATTCATTGATTAGCTCTAGTTGTTTTCTGGTAGCATCTTTAGGATTCTCTACGTAGAGTATCATGGCATCTGCACACAGTGACAGCTTTACTTCTTATTTTCCAATTTGGATTCCTCTTATTTCTTTTTCGTCTCTGATTGCTGTGGCTAAAACTTCCAAAACTAGGTTGAATAATAGTGGCTAGAGTGGACATCTTTGTCTTTTTCCTGATTTTAGAGGAAATTGTTTCAGTTTTTCACCACTGAGAAAGATGTTGGCTGTGGGTTTGTCATATATGGCCTTTATTATGTTGAGGTAAGTTCCCTCTATGCCTACTTTCTGGAGAGTTTCTATCATAAATGGGTGTTGAATTTTGTTGAAAGCTTTCTCTGCATCTATTGAGATGATCATATGGTTTTTATCCCTCAGTTTGTTAATACGGTGTATCACATTGATAGAGTTGCGTATATTGAAGAACCCTTGCATTCCTGGAATAAACCCCACTTCATCATGGTGTGTGATCCTTTTAACGTGCTGTTGGATTCTGTTTGCTAGTATTTTGTTGAGGATTTTTGCATCTATGTTCATCAGTGATATTGGCCTGTAGTTTTCTTTCTCTGTGACATCTTTGTCTGGTTTTGGTATCAGGGTGATGGTGGCCTCGTAGAATGAGTTTGGGAGTGTTCCTCCCTCTGCTATATTTTGGAAGAGTTTGAGAAGGATAGGTGTTAGCTCTTCTCTAAATGTTTGATAGAATTTGCCAGTGAAGCCACCTGGTCCTGGGCTTTTGTTTGTTGGAAGATATTTCATCACAGTTTCAATTTCAGTGCTTGTGATTGGTCTGTTTATATTTTCTATTTCTTCCTGGTTCAGTCTCAGAAGGTTGTGCTTTTCTCAGAATTTGTCCATTTCTTCCAGGTTGTCCATTTTATTGGCATATAGTTGCTTGTAGTAATCCCTCAGGATTCTTTGTATTTCTGCAGTGTCAGTTGTTACTTCTCCTTTTTCATTTCTAATTCTGTTGATTTGGGTCTTCTCCCTTTTTACCTTGATGAGTCTGGCTAGTGGTTTATCAATTTTGTTTATCTTCTCAAAGAACCAGCTTTTAGTTTTATTGATCTTTGCTATTCTTTCCTTCATTTCTTTTTCATTTATTTCTGATCTGATCTTTATGATTTCTTTCATTCTGCTAACTTTGGGGTTTTTATTTCTTCTTTCTCTTAATGCTTTAGGTGTAAGATTAGGTTGTTTATTTGAGATTTTTCATGTTTCATGAGGTAGGATTGTATTGCTATAAACTTCCCTTTTAGAACTGCTTTTGCTGCATCCCATAGGTTTTGGGTCATCGTGTTTTCATTGTCATTTGTTTCTAGGTATTTTTTGATTTCTTCTTTGATTTCTTCAGTGATTTCTGGGTTATTTAGTAGCATATTGTGTAGCCTCCATGTGCTTGTATTTTTTACGGTATTTTTCCTGTAATTGATATCTAGTCTCTTAGCATTATGATCAGAAAAGATACTTGATACGATATCAATTTCCTTAAATTTACCAAGGCTTGAATTGTGACCCAAAATATGATCTATCCTGGAGAATGTTCCATGAGCACTTGAGAAGAAAAGGTATTCTGTTGTTTTTGGATGGAATGTCCTATAAATTTCAATTAAGTCCATCTTGTTAAATGTGTCATGTAAAGCTTGTGTTTCCTTATTTATTTTCATTTTGGATGATATGACCATTGGTGAAATTGCGACGTTAAAGTCCCCTATTATGATTGCGTTACTGTTTATTTCCCCTTTCATGGCTGTTAGCCTTTGCCTTATGTTTTGAGGTGCTCCTGTGTTGGGTGCATAAATATTTACAATTGTTATATTCTTCCTGGATTGATCCCTTGACCATCATGTCGTGTCCTTCTTTGTCTCTTGTAGAAGTCTTTATTTTAAAGTCTATTTTGTCTGATATGAGAATTGCTACTCCAGCTTTCTTTTGATTTCCATTTGCATGGAATATCTTTTTCCATCCCCTCACTTTCAGTCTGCATGTGTCCCTAGGTCTGAAGTTGGTCTCTTGTAGACAGCATATATACAAATCTGGTTTTTGTATCCATTCAGCTAGTCTGTGTCTTTTGGTTAGAGCATTTAATCCATTTACATCTAAGGTAATTATCGATATGTATGTTCCTATTACCATTTTCTTAATTATTTTGGATTTGTTTTTGTAGGCCTTTTCCTTCTCTTGTGTCTCCTGCCTAGAGAAGTCCGTTTAGCATTTGTTGTAAGCTGGTTTGGTGGTGCTGAATTCTCGTAACTTTTGCTTGTATGTAAAGGTTTTAATTTCTCTTTTGAGTCTGAATGAGATCCTTGCTGGGTAGAGTAATCTTGGTTATAAGTTTTTCCCTTTCATCAGTTTAAATATGTCCTGCCACCCACTTCTGGCTTGCAGAGTTTCTGCTGAAAGATCAGCTGTTAACCTTATGAGGATTCCCTTGTATGTTATTTGTTGCTTTTCCATTGCTGCTTTTAATATTTTTTCTTTGTATTTAATTTTTGATAGTTTAATATGTGTCTTGGCATATTTCTCCTTGGATTTATCCTGTATGGGACTCTCTGTGCTTCCTGGAATTGATTGACTGTTTTCTTTCCCATGTTAGGGAAATTTTCAACTGTAATCTCTTCAAATATTTTCTCAGTCCCTTTCTGTTTCTCTTCGTCTTCTGGGACCCCTATAATTCAAATGTTGGTGCATTTAATGTTGTCCCAGAGGTCTCTGAGACTGTCCTCAATTCTTTTCATTCTTTTCTCTTTATTCTGCTCTGCAGTAGTTATTTCCACTATTTTATCTTCCAGGTCACTTATCCGTTCCTCTGCCTCAGTTATTCTGCTATTGATTCCTTCTAGAGGATTCTTAATTTCATTTCTTGTGTTGTTCATCACTGCTTGTTTGCTCTTTAGTTCTTGTAGGTCCTTGTTAAACGTTTCTTATATTTTCTCCATTCTATTTCCAAGATTTTGGATCATCCTTACTATCATTACTCTGAATTCTTTTTCAAGTAGACTGCCTGTTTCCTCTTCATTTGTTTGCTCTGGTGGGTTTTTACCTTGCTCCTTCATCTACTGCGTATTTCTCTGGCTTCTCATTTTGCTTTACTTACTCTGTTTGGGGTCTCCTTTTCTCAGGCTACATGTTCATAGTTCCCATTGGTTTTGGTGTCTGCCCCCAGTGGCTAAGGCTGGTTCAGTGGCTTCTGTAGGCTTCCTGGTGGAGGAGACTGGTTCCTGTGTTCTGGTAGGTGGAGCTGGATTTTGTCTTTCTGATATACAGGACCACATCTGGTTGTGTGTTTGGGATGTCTGTGAACTTAATATGATTTTAGGCGGCCTCTCTGCTAATGGATGGGGTTGTGTTCCTGTGCTGCTAGGTGTTTGGCCTGGGACATCCAGCACTGGAGCTGGCTGGCCATTAGGTGGAGCTGGGTCTTAGCCTTGAGACAGAGATCTCTGGGAGAACTCTTGCTAATTGATGTTACGTGGAGCTGGGAAGTCTCTGGCGGTCAAGTGTCCTGAACTCGGCTCTCCCACCTCAGAGGCTCAGGCCTGACACCAGGCTGGAGCACCAAGACCCTGTCAGCCACATGGCTCAGAAGAAAAGGGACAAAAAAAGAAAGAAAAAGTAATCATTTTAAATAAATAAATAAATAAAAGAAGTAAAATTACAAAATTAAAAATTGTTAAAATTTTTAAAAAGTAATAAAAAAAAGAAGAGAACAACCAAACCAATAAACAAATCCACCAATGATAACAAGCGGTAAAAACTATGCTAAGGTAAACATAAAAATCAGAAACAAGTCAGTCACAGGCAGCAAGCCCCAAGTCTACAGTTGCTTCCAAAGTCCACCACCTCAGTTTTGGACTGATTCATTGTTTGTTCAGGTATTACACAGATTCAGCGTACCTCACATTGCTTGTGGGGATTTAATCCGCTGCTCCTGAGGCTGCTGGAGAGATTTCCCTTTCTTTGTTTGCACAGCTCCTGGGGTTCAGCTTTGGATTTGGCCCCGCCTCTGCGTGTAGGTCACCCTCAGGCCTGTGTTCCCACCCAGACAGGATGGGGTTAAAGCCGTGGCTGATTAGGGGACTCTGGCTCACTCATGCCAGGGGTGGGGGGAGGGAGGGGTACGGTGCTTATAATTGAAATGCAGGATGAGCCTGCCACGGCAGAGGCCGGCGTGACATTGCAACAGCCTGAGGCCCACCCTGTGTTCTCCCAGGAAAGTTGTCCCTGGATCACAGGATCTTGGCAGTGGCAGGCTGCACAGGCTCCTGGGAGGGGAGGTGTGGATAGTGACCTGTGCTTGCACACAGGATTCTTGAGGGCTACAGCAGCAGTGTTAGAGTTTCACACCCATCTCTGGGGTCCGGGCTGTTAGGTACGGCTCGTGCCTGTCTCTGGAGCTCGTTTAGGCAGTCCTCTGCCTTCTCTGGGCAGACAGGGGAGGAATCACCGCTCCTCGCACACCCCGCAACAATGGTCTCTTGCCTCTTAGGCAGGTCCAGAGTTTTTCCTGGACACCCTCCCGGCCAGCCGTGGCGCACTAGCCCCCTTAGGCTGTGTTCACGCAGCCAACCCCAGTCCTCTCCCTGGGATCGAACCTCTAAAGACCTAGCCTCAGCTCCCAGCCCCCACCCACCCCAGTGGGTGAGTGGACAAGCCTCTCAGGCTGGTGAGCGCTGGTCAGCACTGATCCTCTGTGGAGAAATCTCTCCGCTTTGCCCTCTGCACCCCTGTTGCTGCGCTCTCCTCCATGGCTCTGAAGCACCCCGCCCCCACCAACCCCCATCTCCACCAGTGAAGGGGATTCCTCGTGTGTAGAAACTGTTCCTCCTTCACAGCTCCCTCCCAGAGGTTCACATTCCATCCCTATTCATTTGTCTCTGTTTTTCCTTTTTTCTTTTGCCCCACTCAGGTATGTGGGGATTTTCTTGCCTTTTGGGAAGTCTGAGGTCTTCTGCCAGCGTTCAATAGGTGTTCTGAGGAGTTGTTCCACGTGTAGATGTATTTCTGATGTATTTGTGGGGAGGAAGGTGATCTCCACGTCTTACTTCTCCACCATCTGGAAGATCCCCTCTTCAGTTACTCTTATCAAACCTTTAGAACAGCAGCTATCGTCACTATGATGTACTTGGATTTCCATTTGCAAACTTCCTGGGCATGTGGAATTAGGGACTTTCGATAACATATTTTCTTCCTGCTTTTTTTCTCCTTTTCAGTAATTTGCATTTATAAGCACTGGATAGTGAAAGGCCTTCAAAGCATCAACAACAGTACAGTGCAGCAATGTAAGATAGGGCTCCATCAATACAGTATTGTTTCCAACATACCCTGTTCCACTCTTTAAAGAGTTTACTCAAGAAAATCAATGTAAAAATTGTAAATCTCATTATTCAGGAAGGCAGACCATTTTTAAAAGGTTGTCACTTCAATTGTTTAATTCAGAGGATAGCAAACTTTTTCAGTAAAGGGCCACATAGTAAACACTTTAAATTTTACAGGCAACATGGTCTTACCATAACTGCTGAATTGTGCAGTTGTAACATGACAATGCCTAGACGTGTAATTTTCTGTGTTCTAATAAAACTTTATTTACAAGAACAGGTTTCTGGCCAGATTTGGCTTGTAGCCTGTAGATTGTGGATCCTCATTTATTTATAAATTTAAATACAATTCATATAGTTTCCTTGGATATTTCAACCCTCTCATGATTCTCTGGATTTCACAAAAATTATGCATGCTAACTTAAACATTCATGTAATATAGAGTAATGGCATTCATGAAAATCCCACTACCTATAAGTAACTAATGTTAACAAATGACAAACATCATTTCAGACCTTTCTCAATTCATGACTGGTTTCTTGGTAGCAAGCAACAGAAACAACTCTGATTAATTAAGCCAAAAATGAATTATTGTAGGAGAACTGAGCAGTTCAAAAAGTGGACAAGAAAATGGCAGAGTCATACTTGTACAGAAACTACAAATAGCTTGGCCCAGACAAGCTCGTGCCTCAGGTTACAGACAGGAGGACACCCCCACTGGCAGCAGCAGCACCACCACTTAGCAGCCCTGGACAATTGCAGCTCTGCTTCTGCATTCTCAACAATTCTCGAGACAGCGAGAAGAAACCCTAACTGACCCTAAGCCATGCATTGTTTTGCCTCATCCTGCTTCTTGGTCCCAAGGTGGAAGCATCCAACTGGCAATCTTGTGGTCAAGTGCCCATGTGAGCTTTAGCTCTCCTTTCATTTACCAAAATAATAATAATTAATTAAATTATATTTCTGATCATTTTCTCTCCACATCTCTATCATCTTGATCCACATCTCTGATTTCTTGATCTTTTTTCTTATGCATTGATGATGATTATCTCGAGGCTTTCCATCATGCTATTGATTTAGATTTTAGCTGTTGCTATTCTGTTCCTTGCTTTTTTCTCACTTGTCTATTAAATCCTTCATGATTTTTTTTTTTTCTAATTTCCAATTTGTTTCTCTGCCTCTGCAATATCCTTTTTTCATCTTATAGAGAATACATATCTTTTTTTTCCCCTGGAGCTGTGTGGTTGTCTTTTTATCTTGGGATCCTTTCTTTCCTTTTGGCTATATGTAAGCATATTTTGTATTTCTTCCTTCAAACTCATCTGGCTTATGCCTAGTATGGGCAGCTCGGTCCAGACTTTTCATTTGTTCTGACTGTGGTCCACGTCTTTTCTTTCTGGTGCTAGTTAGTCTTCCTTCAACCTAAACTTTGAGAACTGGGTGTTGCTGTTAATGTACTTGTCCGTAGCCTTGGAGTAAAGGTGGGAGGAATGGGATTGAAATAGAGGATATGGATGGATGCATTGAACAGGATTCTAGGACATCTAGTTTCTCTGTCTCTTCCGAGATCCCATTAACTGTCCTTTGAAGCAGCACCCCCTCCATTTATGCACATGCATCTCCCACTCCCGGAGACCTCAGCTTCTTCCCCCAACTCAGCACAAGCTTAGCAGGGTGGCCAGCCCTGACTCCTCTTCCTGTCTGTACAAACTCTACTCAGGTTCACTTCATTTCAAATTAGAGAAGATTCCTTGGTTTATATTTCTTTCTCCAGGAGCAAAATTAGGAACTTATTGTGAGATTTCAAAGTCAATGCCATTTATTTGTTCCTTTGCCTTTATATGTGCTCCAAGATTTTCAGCTGGTCTTGTTAATGTTGTTATTTTTGTTCTAATTTTTCCATGTTGTTAGGTATTTTGGAAAGGCAATTCTGTTGTACTAATTGATCTATTCTTCTCCAAAAACATAAACTTTTTGTTTGTTTGTTTGGGGTTTTTTGCTTTGGTTTTTTGTTTGTTTGTTTTTGTTTTTTTTCTTTCAAATGTTTATTTTATATTGGAGTATCGTTGATTTACAATGTTGTGTTAGTTTCAGGTGTACAGCAAAGTGATTCAGTTATACATACACATATATCTATTCTTTTTCAGCTCCTTTTCCCATATAGGTTATTATGGAGTATTGAGTAGAGTTCCCTGTGCTGTACAGTAGGTCCTTTTTGATTATCTATTTTATATATAGTAGTATGTATATGTTAATCCCAGCCTCCTAATTTATCCCTCCCCCCGTCTTTCCCCTTTGGTAACCATAAGTTCAAAAATATAAACCTTGAAAGTTCACAATTTATTCCTAAATCTCTTTCCAGCAAGGTGATTCATATCCGTAGCTTAGAACCTGTAACACACAGACTCTAAGATGGCATCTGATTATCTCCTCTTCCTGGTACTTACATCTTTGTCTAATCCCCTCCCCTTGCATGTGGTCAAAACTTGTGACTTGTATTTAACCAACAGACTATGGCAAAAGGGGATGGGCTGTTAGTTCTGACAGTGATACCTAAGATTGTAAACCACCTTGCCAGGAGACTCTCTCCCTTGTGGGCTTTGATAAAGCAAGCAGCCGTGTTGGGGAGGCCCATGTGGGAAGGAATAAGGGCAGCCTCCAGGCAATAGCCAGCAAGAAAACGAGGCCCTCAGTTCCAACAGCCTGCAAGGAACTGAATGCTGCAACAACTACCTGAGCTGGAGGAGATCCTTCTCCAGTAGAACCTTGAGATAGGGCTATAGTCCAAGGCAACACCTTGTTTGCAGCCCTTTTGAGACCCTGAGCAAGAGGACCCAGCTAAGATCTGCCCAGACTCCTGATCCACAGAGACTATGAAATAAGGAGTGCATGTTGTTTTGAGCTGCTCAGTTTGTGCTAAGATGATGACACAGCAATAGATAACTAGCCCAGGAACACGTGACTCCATGACTGCAGTGAATAAAGCTGATAGAATCGCCAGCAAAACATGGCATAATTCTCACCCAAATACCGTGCTCCGAAAAATCCATGTTCTCCTTTAATGGAGGCTCTGTCTCAAGCATGTATCTAAGCATTGAAACTAAGATTCCAAACATTTCATTAAGAATTGGTGACTGACTCCGTTCTGTGATTGATGCCTGTTAAGTTCTCCATCTGATACCAGTGGTACTCAAGGCTCAGCATGGTCAGTGTGTTTAGTAAGGCTCTCCTACAACATCTTCTGTTCATTGATTAGTCAAGCTCATGTCTGTCCAATGTTTAGTTTGGAATCTAGAGAACACTTTCTGTGGGAGCGTATTTTCCCAAACGGCTCTTGGCTAATTGAGATAATGGCAATTGTTTGTTCATTTTGACAGTGTGTCCAAATGGGGGGAAAAAAGGTTAAAGGAGAAAAAAAATCTGACTTTTCAGAGCACAACATAGTTGATAAAAATGGACCATACTTCCCTAATTTACCACACACATAATCAATCTCTGAATTCACTGTTTATATATAATTATTTTCTGTTGTTAATAAAATAAGAGCATTTAGGAAATCTGACTGTGGTACATAGAGCAAACTTGATGAAAAGACACCATGCCCCAAAGGACTTTAAAAAATGGTATTTAAAATATTTAGAAGGGTAGTCATGCAACTTTGGTATACCCTTGCCCACACATTAAAAAAAAATCAAAACAAAACAGAAAGATCCTTAATATCTATAGAACTATTATTGCTCTTGTATGAGCACAGACTCAGGGCAAATGTTTCTGAAGCACCTTGTAGTGAATTGATGAAATACTCCATGTATTTATTCCCTGAACTACAGTTGTCCTAACAGTAGAATGACAAATTTAAAAAGGAATCAAAGAAGTACGGCTTTTACTAGATGACAACTAATTAAACATCCCATTATAGTAATTACAATAATGGTAAAAGTATGATGCATTCATAGAACACTGTCCTCAGAGCCCTAAGTGCTTCACAGGCCTTTTTTTCTCTTTCAAAATATTCTGTGGGGAAGGCAGCTATGTAGGTAGAGATCTATAAAGGTTTTCTACATTGGCAAAAACTTAAAGACAGGAATAGGTCCTTTTACCTATATAGTAACTTAAACAAATACTTTCAGATTTCTACCAAAGTAAGATCTATTAGAATAATGAAGTCTGGAGGATGCAATTGCATCATGGGTAGAATAATTTGAAATAATCTCCTTAGAAAGAAGAAAAAAAAGTGACTTAAATATTAATATGTGTTATCTAGATGACCTAGAATTCTTAGCTCCCATTAAAGGGCGTTTTGGCCACATGGCCCTAATCTGTGATCTGCCATTCAATGTCTTTTGATTTGGGGATTGGCAGAATTCTGTAATGATGAGGTGAGGCTGAACAACACTAAAATTGAGACCCCAATACAGGAAATAATATAGCATTTTCTTTTTCCAGCCAGAAGTGGGAAAATTAGTCAACACCTTTTCTACCATAAGGTGTAATTGGATTCAGAAAAAGGCTAACTTAAACAGGACCAGGTCTGACATGCAAAACCTCACACGATAACAAGAATGAGTTTGGTTTGTTCGCTGTCATTCCTTATTATGATCTTTGTCATGAGAATGGATTCATGTTGTGCCATTTTCTGTTCTTGTTACAATCTTTGTCACATGAATAAGATATCAGGATGTTAATGCCTGGCATACAGTCTTCTGTGTGTGATGATAGTTACAAGACTACGCTGACCTTTGCAGTATTATGTATTCTGATTGGCTGTTCATTTCACCTCTTTCCCACAAGTTAATAAGGCTGTAAAAAGGAGAGAACTGAAACGGCCAGCCAGTTAAGTTATAGAATATTGAAAAGGTCAGAGCAGTACAGCACAGAGGAAAAAAAAATTATGGAATATATGGTGCATTAAGATGCTTGTGACAATGATTATAACAAGAATCGGAAAGGATACCCATTTATGTTATTTCAATCTAGAGAACCCCACGGGATGATATTCCCGGAATAGCCATCACTTACGCATCTGTGAATCATACGTGTGAAAATATCTGTTTATGCTGGTTTTGGCTTAAAAACTAATTATATAGAAAATATCCTACTATTCAGCAATAAGAACATTAAAAGTAAGATTTTAGCCTTAGAAATGGGCATTCATGTTGTCAACATTTTAGTAGGTCTTTGTATTTGAAACTGAAGGAAAACTTCCTTACATGTGAAATCTGTTGGGCATGTGAGATTTATTTCGATTGTTTCTTCATGTAACACTTTTTTTCCTCAAAATAAAATAGAAAAGTAGGACTGGAAGAATTAACCTTTTTGGAAGTCCTTTAGAAAGTGGAATATTCTGAAATAGCATTGAGGATTTTATTTTAAAATTTTGTGTGAGCTATGTGAAATATGTTTCTTCCTTGTGATTGCATGATACTGGCCAGTGTACAAAGAATCCTTCCTTTCCACTGAATCCTCAGTGGAGAGAGAAAGAAAGGGAGAGAGACTTTTAATTCAGAATTTCTTAAGTTATGGTTCTCAGGTGTGCAATAAGGTTTATTCATTTTTTACACACTTCATGGTTTCATTTATTATAAAGTCTAGAATGAGCAAAAAAAATTTATTATGATCAAAATCAGAAATATATAGGTGCATATATGTCCATAATTATTATATATTCCCGATGGAATAACCTGTTATCATTTTTAAACATCTCTCTTTATCCCTAATAACGGTTTTTGTCTAACAGTCTATTTTATCTGATATTGCTATAGCCAATTCTCTTAGGGTTGCTGTTTGCATGATATAGTTTTTCCTTTTCTTTCCTTTTTTTATTCATTTAAAAAATTATTTTTATGCATGTTTTAAGTTTTCTTATAGAACAACTGTACTAGATTTTGTAGTCTGTTAAGACAGTCTGGTTTAAAAGTCAGGTTTACACTTTCTAAAGATGCATTGTTTCACTAATCGAGTAAACATTGTACATCCCAAAGCTAACATCTAAATGCATCATTAATAAGAATGTCAAATGCAACCTCATTATTTTTGCAAGCAAAGAAAATGAATTTTGATCTTTACTTTAAGACCACCTTGAACATGGGTCAAATAACCCTAAAATCAGTAGTTCTGCATACTTCAGAAGAATCTCCACGTGATTCCTGATACCCTCTGATGTTATACTTCAGTAGTTCTGGAGTGGAACTCAGGTGTGTGAATGTTTATGAAGTACCCCCCAGGCGATTTTGACGTGGGTGAGCCCTGGAACACAGGTACAGACAGTCCCACTGTGTAAAGAGTTTAGTGCAATCCCCACTTAAAGCCCGATGGCACAGACCACAGCCAAAGAAGGTGGACGATGGGGGGCTCTGGTTCCAGAACACAGAATCTTAACCGGGCCTGCACCATCCACTGATACTCACAAATAGGGTCAGCGCTGAGGCCGACCAGACAGGAGTGGTCACCTGTGATAGGACATGCTTATCGCTTGAACATTTTCTAGCTTGATTCTGGAGGCTGAACCAGCAGGGCTGCCTTTTCCAGCCCACTGAAAACAAAGTTTATGCAGAGAAAAGTGGTAAAGCCCAACCCTCTCAAAAGGGAGGATCAGAGGACCTGCATTTTTAAGATTTTTCCCCCAATATTTAGGAGCCCAAATTGGGAAAGTTCAAAGGAAGAAAGAGAAGGCAGGGAGAATGAAGTGGAGAAGAGCTGAAACCTCTGGGTCCTGTTCTGGTTTTGAATCTGGAGACTTTTGAGCTTCAGCAAAAGGGTTGAAATCCTGTCATTTGCTTCAGGTCTGTGAATTGAGTTGTATGTTAGTGGGGCTGAGAGAACATTTGACTCACTCAGCTGCATGCTTCCTGGAGATGTACACGTTCTTTTTTTCAGCTGAACGAAACGGTTATGTAATTGCATCCTTCTCATAATTATTGAGTAATTATATACTTCTTATAATTACTGAGTAATCATTGTTCTATAACTAGGACTTAATGTTACAACTAATTGTATAATTACCATGTATTAATGTTATCTGGGAAACTTAGAATAAAGTGGTACTTAATATATTTCCCCCTGCCATGCCATTTTCAAAGCTGGCAATAGTGTTCGTTTTACAGCCTGAAATTTGCTTCAAAGACAAACAAAATACAAGGGAAAAAAACCGCACCAATGTTTTCATAATAGATGTTAACTCATTGAGCTTACGATTGCACCAGGCTTAAAATGTGTAAAACTGTATTCTCCTGGCTTATTTTTATAATTTTCATTGTTGTTTTGCAGCTTACCATCTTTTGTAAGATGTGTACAGTTAATACTACTTTAGAAGCAGTAGACCATCTGTCTGGGTCTCCTGGGATAAACTGACCTTTTTGAAATTTTACAGCTGGGCATGTGACAATAGCAGCAATTGTTTCAGCTATAACTGAAAATGTTTTTAAGGAGCTAGGCATTATGGGAACTTGAGAAGATCTTCAGATGTGGATAATGAAATTTGTCTTAGACCATGGTTAGAAGGGATTCGTATTAATCTTAACCAAGTTTCTTCAGCGTAAGAACTAGGTCTTACTCGTTTGGTGCATACCGTTATCAGCACCTAGCAAAGTCTACTCCCTGCGTGCAGCTGGAGCTCAATAATCAAGTTGACCTGCTGTAAAGAATCTATGGAAGCTAGTGTAGCGTAATTTGGAAATGTCTTCTCAATGCATTAGGAAATTAGCAACAGCTACTTGTAGGTTTCGTAACTTCTTCACATATATATTTGTGTTGTCTATTCAAATTTGGGGAACGTAAAACCATTCTTAAGCTGTGAATATGTCTTTATCTTGTTTTACCAAGCATGAATAGAAATGATTAGTCCCATGTTTTAGCCCATAAGTACCATTTATTTTCTTTGGAACAAACCAGTCCTTTGCCAATTTCAAGTTCAGAGTAATAAATTCTTGCACTAACTAGGGGTTTCTTCTGTTCATGAAAAACACTTAACCTACCTGTGTATTTTGCAGCAATAAAATTCTCAGCTAAGTTCTCCAACCCAAAGTTATTATAAGTATCTTTTAAAAAATTGATATATTTTTAAAGTTACCCTTACCCGTGCTCATAACTAGATATGAGTTCCTCTTTTTATCATTTGATCTTTATTAATTTTAGAGTTTGAAATACAACCTGATGGAACAATTGCCCAGTGGTAGTGAATGAGATTAGTGTTGTTTTATTAATTGAAGAACCTTAGGATTTTGATTAATAATATATTGTTGGATGGATGTGGGGGGGGATATAGTAGGTAGGTAGTTGAGAAAGTAAAATACAGAGTGAATAATTCTTAATCACTTGCTAGTTCTAAACATCTGTCTGGAATGTATCTGCTGTATGGATTACAAGAAACAGTAGTATTCTTAGCTGCTGTTGATGAACATCTGCTGTAAAGAAATCCCACTTAACCTTGGTAATAACATGGCAATTGAAGGAGTACTCTCATTCCTAGTTCACAGAAGAAAAACCTGAGGTTCAGAAATATTAAGTAACTTACAAAGAGCACACTGCTGAAGAATAAGGACAGGCTCAAATGCAGAAACTCTTTGATCACCAAATTTATGTACTTTCCTTTGCGCCATACTCTACTAAACTATGTAAAAATATACTATTTTTGTAAATACTGTAACTATTAAATTTTGTCTACTGTACAATGCAAGATCACTTTTCATATGTGACCATATTTTACCTTTTAACACATTTAAACAATAAAGATTATATCAGTATCCAGGGATCTTGAAAATATGCTTTCTCCTTGAAGTCCAGCATCATGTGTGTTTTCTGTTTGCTTATATTTTGTAGAATTTATGTGGGAAAAATTAAAGGTACATAGTAAAAAGTGTTTTGGCAAAGGGAGAACGCTACTTGAAGTAAATATTGCTATTCTTAATTATTTGTTCTGTGTTTTAAGAGTAAGTATAACTACATTTTACCAAATTAAGCAATATTTTGAAAAATTTGCCTCATGGAAACTTTTCAGGAAAGCATCTATCATAGAAAGTGAAATAAATGTTACAATACAGTTTTCGGTTGTAGCCCTATTTTTAAGCCTAATTTCTAACTCTCCTTAACCTTGAATGTAACCCAGTTGCCTAGAAGAGGGAGATAAAATATTGTTATCAGACAGCAGTATTTTCCTATGTCCTAGACATGCTAAGATTTGAGAATGGGTTTGCTGAAGTTTTGGAAGCATGGTAGTGGTAGGACGTGGTGATGCCTCGTTTATGGTGATTCTTATATACAGGTAGGCAACCTCTGCATTTACCCATAGAGCTAAAAAAATAGATCTTCTAATCAAAGTGGGCACATATTACTTCCCATCCCTAGTGGCTTTTCAGGATATTTTGACCAAACCTGATTTAAAGAGGCATTAGATAGAAAGCGGTCAGCTCACCTTTCAAGCGAAATGAGCAGAAAATACACCAATTGATAATAAATGAAACATATAACACATGCATTTGC
This sequence comes from Grampus griseus, assembly GCF_964374135.1. Lineage (NCBI taxonomy): Eukaryota > Metazoa > Chordata > Mammalia > Artiodactyla > Delphinidae > Grampus > Grampus griseus. Next base: position 14,367,338 of record NC_139017.1, on the reverse strand, counting down.
GTGTACTGTTTATATCCAGAACCATTCCATTTGGGGGAAAAGAGTATGGCTTCTTTCCAGTCCGCACATCAAAGAAAATTCAAGGATTTAAAAAAAAAATCTCAAACAATTGTAAATAATCCATTAAGTGATCAATTTATATATCTGCCCGTAGATTTACTTATAGGCATGATACTTGTGGTTAGGTTTCATACTGTCTTAGACTATCAGTCCAGTTATTTCAATCCCTGTGCTAAATAGATTAGAAAACATAATATTAACTGAGGTAACACTTCGTTCACAAAATAATAAAAGTATGCATGTTGATAATAGCACATGTAATGTCTCTCGGGGCATTGATACATAGTTCTGTTTAGTACTGTATATTTAGAAACCCAAGAAAATATTCAAATAATAGCAGGAAAGAATCCTTAAGTATGCACCAATTTAAATATTTTTCTTTTTTTAATCAGCAGACGACAACTACACTCTTCTGAATGGCACACAAGTCATGTACAGTGGTGAAGAGACCAGCCTTTCGGTGCTCATCGATGGGTTGGTTCCTTTTACTAACTATACAGTACAAGTGAATGTTTCAAATAGCCAAGGCAGCTTGACAAGTGATCCCGTAATGATTTCAATGCCGCCAGGGGGTAAGTCTATGAACAACGTTGGTATCTAAATGTATATAAATGCCCTAGAACTAAGTCTCCACTGAACACCTTGTTTATTGTTAGAATTAACTTTTTTTAGAACTTAGAGTCTCAGTTGTATTTCTGGTTGTTTTTGTTCTTGTTTGTTCTATTGAGACCCTTTTATTGATGTTGTTTCATTGAGACCACTTTCATCTCGCACTGAGTCTACATGTATGTGTATGTACACACACATGTGTCTCTTGCTTTTGCATGTTAAGAAGACTGGGAAATGCTTTTTTGTCTGAGACTTCATTTAGATTCAAAATTTATGTTTTCCATTTGTGGTTTAATTTTCTCATACAAGTGGTTCTCATTCCTGGTTTTTTGTAGAACTAGTTTAGAAGTATATCTAAACCTCTCATTTGACAGAAAAAAAAAAAAGGCAGAGTGAGGGTAATAGAATAGGAAAACTCTATTCACACCACTGGAAAAACACCTTTAAATTCCATGTCCTAATGATTAGAGTTCAATAGCGTCATTTTCACATGTGAAATGCGACACAATCTGGCTATTTTTAACTATTTCTATGAAAAAAGATTGACTTATTCAGAATTATTGTGATCTGCAGTCAACTCCACCCTTGTTCTAACTATTTATGGGAACTAATTATTAAGAAGAAAAATCTCCCTTAGATTGATATGTACAGCCCTTGAACAGAAAGCATGCCTCAAACTAATAAGAACACGATTCTCGATTTGGTGTTTAGAACTGTATGTTTTTTGAAAATACCAAAGGAAAAGGACCCTAGGACACCCAGTGTCGGCCTGTAGCCCAGCTTCAGGATCCAGTGCGTTCTGTACTAAAGGATAATGTCCTTACCACATTAAGAGCATTCTGCAGGGCTGGATAAAATCCCTCTCCAGTCGTAAAGAGCATAAGAGCAACAAAGGTCTCATCACCAGAGGAAAATAAGGGTTAATCTACAATTCGTATGGAACCCCTCTTCCAAGGAAGAATTCATTACCTGCTGTGTCATAAAAACCACTCACTATTATCTACCTTTTATGACATTATAAGAATTAATGAATGGATATTTACCAAACAATTGAAACTCTAAATGGCTGAAGCCACATTGTTTAAGAAAAGAACACTTTGAGAGCGACTTTTGGGGCAGATCAACTCAGTTGCATATTGTATGAACAAATAATAAAGAAGGGAATTGAATTTAGGTGGGTGCCTGTTTAAGAACTGAGACCAAAAAATCAAAACAAAACAAAAGAAACTTTGGATATTCCTATCTTCATTTTTCACTGTAACCCAATATGCTTGAAGGGATAAAAAATTGGGATGACTCTATACCTTAATATATAATACCCCTTGTTTATATTTAGGTATTAAAGAGTGATTAGTGCTTTAATGGAGATTTTTCCGTGGCATAGTGACATCTTAACAGAGTACGTGGCATATTTGAGTTACATACTCATTTTCTGGCTAAACACTGATTTAGATAGTTTGTAATTTACAGCAATTTACATTGCATTCATAAAAGGGGTGAATTTAATCCATTGTATGTTTAGGAATGTGTGGCCTAATAATTTATAATATATGCGTGTGTGTATCTACGATTCAGTTAAACACAGCAAGCTGCCATTATTAACTCAATATACACTGTGCGAATATGTCTGTCAGTGGGTTACTAGAAGGGTTAATATTGTGCAAACAGGAGGAAACTGAATATTGTTTTACGGTGGTACAGTTGGACTGAAGTCAACTGCTGAGTCTTATCTTCATCTCTGCTCTGTGGTTGCTTACCCATGTCATTATCATAATGCTCCGGAAGCCAGCACTCTCTGGGCCTCATGCGATCGTTCACTTCATGTCCTCAGAAATCCAGAATTTGGGAGATGGCCCTTCACCAAAAGAGGAAGTAGAATGTCTTCAAAGACAGACAGTGATTTCCTCAAGTTTATTACAGCCATTAGGACATACTTCTTTTCATCCTTAGATTGTTGTTGATTACAATTAGGAAACTTACAGCTTTGAAATTATCTTTTTTATGACCTTGTGGCAGTTTAAAGGTGATACCTCATTGATTAAATAGGTTTTAGTTCATGCTTCCTTTTACTTAATGATCTGAAAACATATTATCCTGATTTACACATAAAATCATGCTGAAAAGCATGTGGCATTCACTAGAATATGTGTGTTTAAGTAGAATTAAATTAGTACTGAGAGTTATTAAAGAAATCTTCCATGCCTTTATCCAGTGGACTGTGTTTCATACTGAAATGAATAATAAATGAACCGACGCACAGAAGCGAACCAACTTATGGGCAGAGAAAGTTCTATATGCTATTTACTTTTCCATTATATTTGGATTGTTATCATTATTGCCATTTCCTTGATTTCAGTATTAGATCTTTTTTATGGTGATGTTGAATTCCTACTATCTTTCAATGCTGAGTTATGCAAGATCTGTAATAACACCCTTAGCTATGTTTTCTTTCTAGTGTAGTTTAAAAACATAAGAATAGAAAGTCTGGGCAAGGCAGAACTGCTAATTGTTTTTCTTTATCAAGTGTTTGCTCTCAAATGTGGCTCAGAAAAACTTCTTTTACCCCCTGCATCTGGCCAAGTCCTACTCATGTTTTAGGTTTCAACTTGGAAGTCAATCCATCGGGAAGTCATCTTTTACCAACCAAGGCTGAGATAGGGCCCTTCTGTATCCCCAAGTTCAATCACATTATATTGAAATTGCCTGTCTCATCTGACTGTCACAGTCACTGGTTATAAGAACCCACACAGCAGGGACTATTTCTTATTCACATTTTTACCTTCAATGCCTAGACCAAACCTGACACATGGTAGGTGCATAATGAACAATTAGTGAGTGAATGAGTAAATAAATAAATCAGTCGAGATAGCTTAATTACCAGTTTTAAGCTGTAAGCTTATCATTGTTCAGGCCTGCTCAGACCTCATCTTCTACGTGAGCAACCTTATAGCCAGCTGTGGAAAAGGTGACCTCCTCTGTATAAAATTGTCCAGTGCAGAAATGTTGCGGCCATACAGATGTAATTGTTAGCCCAGGCTATAAGAAGGGCAGGAGTATTAGAAGTAAGAAATATTCTCAGATTGTACTAACTCATCACTCTGGTTCCTTTCCTATTGTAGTTACTTTACTTAGGTAAACATAGGATAACAGACGTTGGTTAACACTGGAATTTGGGAGAGGTAAGGGGACATAGCACAAAGAATTTTACCCTGGTACATCATCTCTTAGTTAATGGTTATGAAACATCTTATTTGATACTAGCTCTCTCTGTTTTCTTCTGATGAGAAAAATGATGAGTAACGTGCAGTTTTGTGTCTGCCAATTATACCTCAATAAGGCTGCGGAAAAGAAGTCCAACAATACCTAATTTCAAACCCTCGTTAGTTCTGTCAGATCTTCCTTGTTTTGTTCATGTTGTTTAATCAAATTAATCATATTAAAAAAATAAAAGTCTTAACTTTGACCAAAGAAAAGGAAAATATGATTAAACAATATGATAAACACAAGTTATTCTGAAGATGGAAATTAAGACAAGTGAGATCATGAGACCAATAGCTCAGCACATAGAAGGACAGAGGCAAATCCCTATAGCTCGCATTTTTTATTTTAAAAATTCACTTGAAATATTATTTGGTCCACTGGAGGAGTTTGGTCTTTTGTTTTCTTCTTCAATTATGTAGCGTATCCTTACCCACTTGTGTGTACTCAGGCTTTTGTATTTCTACAATTACTATATTTTTAGGTTGTTTGTAATAGCGTAATGCTCCTATTTACCACTAAGATACTCTTAGAAATGAAGAATATATTGAATCCAAGCTCTTGAATAGCATTATACTGCAAGTTCAAAAGTTCCAGGAAAAGAATTAAAAAAATAAAACAGACTCCAAATGTTAATCCATAAATATGAAACTTTCTTACGACCTTTACCCCTTCAAGGTCTGGAGTTACTAATGGGGTTAGGATTTCAACTCTTAATGGGGCTCAGTGCATTAGTGTTTTGTATGCATGGAATTCAGCATTCAGTTTAATAAGTGGTTGACATTGGTGATGTCCCTTAATTTGCTTAAATCTAATTGGCTCTTTTATCAGTCAAACCTGTATGGATTGGCAATTGATCAGAAAGGGTCAGCCATGACTCTGCATGTAGTTAAACGATGGAACCACTAGTTAAAGTCACAGTTGCATGATAATAAGCCAGGGAAGAACAAATGAGCTTAGAGGAAGAAGCCAAAGAAGCTTAGAAGTTTTGCAGGATCTTCAAGTTCAGCACAAAGGCATTGTAGAGTATATAAATTTTAAATACACTGCATTTTGCCTCCAGACTTAAACCTTTTTTTCCAGATGAACTGAAATCTTGTCTGAAACTGTCTTTGTTACATCAAAGAACTACTCAGAAAGCTAAAAGAGACAGAAGAAGCATAAAAGGGCATAGTTTAAAATGATTAGTGACAAATTCCATACTGACGGGCTAGAAACAGATTTTTAATGAAAGTTTTCTATTTTTCCAAAAGAAATATTTTTCTTCTGTTTATCTTTTTCTGAACTGCTTTATTGTCACAGTGAAAGGAACTCGGAACTTAATCCAGTTTTCTATGACAGTAAACAATTTGTCATTTACACCTTAAAATTGGTAAGAATTATTATAATCTACAAACTTCATAAAAATACTAGGCTTGAGGAATGTATTCCTTTTCCAACGATGTGATATTAGAAAAGCAAACACTAAAAGAAGCAAAATGGTTGTGAGTGGTTTCTTAGAGTTTTAGTTTCTCTCTCCTTGTCTTGACCTCCCCTCCAACCTAAAACATCCATGAAAGAAAAGGAGTGAAATCCATTTGGAATTAACACTTAGACACGTTGTAAAAGCATAGACTTTGGAATCCTGCAAACCTGGATTTGATTCCCCTTCTTTCACTCACTGGCTGAGGGACTACAAGCGAATCCACAGGCCTCTCTAAGCTTCATTTTGTTCCTCTGTTAAACAGGCGTGATGATAATTACCACCTGATAGAGGATTCAACAACAGTTTATGTAGCACGCTCAGCACAGTGCCTGTCTTGATGAATATTTGGTGCTTGCTATTTTCTTTGTTCCTACTAGGACTCTTTTCTGGCCTCTTGCAATATTGTGATCTAAAGTAAGAAATATATAAGTGGGCTTGGTACCTGTTTCTGGCACAGAGCTCCTAAATCCCTTGGAATTTCCTAAGCACCGAGAGCCATAAAAGTCTCTTTTGTTATGCTGATGAGATGCGTTCTGGAAAGCGCCCAAGGACAGAGGCGTGTTGCCAGAGGAGCCGACCACGTGGTTAGAAGATTGGAACTTTCAATCCCACCCACTCCTGACCTCTTGGGAGGGGAGAGGGACTTGAGATTGAGTTCAGTCCCAAATGGCCAATGAGTTAATCAGTCACGCCGCTGTAATGAAGCCTCCATAAAAACCCAAAAGGATGGGGTTCCGAGAGCTTCCAGATTGGTGAATACGTGGATATTGGGGACAGTGGGGAGTTCAGCAGGGCATGGAAGCTCCGCGCCGTTCCCCACATTCTTTGCCCTGGTGTCTCTTCCATCCGGCTATTCCTGAGTTGTATCCTTTGTAATAAATCAGAAACCTAGTGAGTAAAAGGATCTCCTGAGTTCTGTGAGCCACTCTAGCAAATTAACAGAACCCAAAAGGGGGATTGTGGGGGCCTGATTTATAGCCGAAGTATAGGTAACAACCTTGACTTGCCATCCTGAGTTGGAGGGGGATCATTGGAACCTTCCATTTGGTCAGAAGCACAGCTAACAGTCTAGGCTGTGAATGGCATTAGAGGTGGCAGGCAGGGGGACTGGAAACGAGCAGTCTTGCGGGACTGAGCCCTTTCCCTGTGGAATCTGATGCTATCTTCCGGTTGATAGTGTCAGAATTGAGCTGAATTGTAGGACACTCAGCTAGTGTCCAGAGCTTGGCTTAGTGACATGCGGGAAACCACCCCGCCCCCCCAAACACTTTGGGATTGAGTGTGCAGAACCCTTTTACCTCCAAAGGCTGGAAAATGCCCTGGAGGGAGGGCAAGTGAAAATCACAGTTTTTGACACATGCTGGGGAGACCAGGATAATTTTGTCTGGCTACATCTCTATCCCTTCCTACTTTAAGCCCTCAGAGTGACATAGGTGACATAAATATGGCCAGCCCAATAGCCCTGCTCAGGGGTGGTTGTGATGTGTATTGGATGATGAAGCAAGAAGGATGAGAAGTGATTTTCCATTTGAAATAGCTTAAATATCTACCTCTATGACCTCCGGATCATAATTTTCAAGTGATTTTTTACATCAAACTCTCATTGCTTATCTTGGGATTTCAACGGGCAGAAAAGCAGCACATTTTTTCTTGATAGATTTCTCTTCTGTATTCATACTGAGCCACTTATTAAATTCAATTTTTCGATTATTTTTTCATTTCCATTATATGTATATTTTTATTCATAAATAAATGCTTTTATAACTTTGTTAATGCTAGGACAAGAGAGAAGAATTTTTTTGGTAATGTTTTTTCACCTTTTCCAAATTTTCCTCATATACATCTTTTTTAGAAAGTTAAATCTTGGAATTTATTTCATTTTCAAAAATGAAAAAAAAAGTTTATTTCATTTTTCACCAAATAGGAAAGCATAGTAATTGTTCAGTAAATGCACTTTTGAACAACTAAGTGAAATATTTGCTTTTTAAAATGTAACATATATTTTTTGCCCAATAATGTTGCTAAAAGAATAATGTCACCCACTGATTTTTCAGAGATCAAACTGCTGGATTAATTTTCTTTTAGATTTTAAAAGACTGGAATTCTCTTTCAGTTATGTATTACTGTGTACTCAAACCATCTCAAAAACTTAGCAATTTAATAAATACAGCCACTGTATTATTTCTCGTGATTGTAGGTAGTTGTCATTTGGGGAAAATACAACTAAGTCTACTGGTGACCGCAAAACTTAGCCTTTGGACTAAAACAGTTGACTATCCTTCCTGGTATGTTACAGAGTAAATGGAAATTTTTTTATTAATCCAGCAAGTCAGTTAAGAGTAGGTAGGTCAAGAGAGTACCAACTATGCAACAGAAGGAAAGGAAATGCTTTAAAGGAAGCAGAATGATGATTGCCCTGGGAGCAGCCTACACTCTTAGGAGGGGTGGGACAGTGCTATCAAATCTCTTAGGTTAAATGTTACAATAGCTTTGCCTTTAAACAAAAGAAAAGAAAGGAAAAATAAATCATTGACTATAGTCCTTCAATTGATTAGGGACTGAGTCTCAGACTTGTGGTATGACTTGCACAGTAAACTTATTTTTCTCCTTCACTTTCTAAAGGAAAGAACTGAATTTTCTTTCCTTTTTTCTCATCTCACCTGAAAGCCCTAAGACCTCAGGGGAGTGGACGGTAGGTAGCGCTATGGAGCAACTATAGGGAAAAAGATGTCATTTTTATGAGAGGATGCCCAAGAGAATTAGGAGCAATTAGGAGCTCAAAAATCAGGGGTAGGCCAAAAAATAAATAAGTAAACAAGAGTTGCAAATTCAAGCTTCATTTTATCTTACACTTTCTCTGTAGCTGTAGCAATGAGAAGTATAAAATATTGCCATGCCTTTTCAAATCTGTTCAGTACAACGTGAAGATGCTATTTTTTGTTTTTTTTAATGAAATTAATAATCCTCCAAAATATAAAGTTTGCTTGGAGTGTGCAAATATAGATACCATTAGCACATGTTTTCCATTTTTCATCTGCTCTGAATCTACTTTGAATTATTTGCAAGATGTAAGTTGAAACTTCAAGGTGCAAGTGGCCAGGAGATACTTAAAAATGGAAAGAATGCAAAGGGCTCTAAATTAAAAAAAAATAAGCTGTAGGTTAGAAATTGAAATAAACAAAAGGCCAAGATGGTATCTTACCTTATACAGAGGGCAGAAGGAAAGATGAGTTTAGCTGCCTTTTATGATGTAAAAGCCACAGTGAAGACGTAGGATTGTGGGGAATAGCATTCGTTACAAGAGCATTCTACAGCATAAACACACGGTTTGTCTTTACCCTCAGCATACTAAAAGCTACACGATTTATATTACAATCAGTTCATATGAATCTTTAGAACAGTTGTACAGAATGTTCTACTTCTGTGTGTGTCTTCCAAATGTGCTCTTTTTCCCCTGGAAAAATCAACCCATTCAAAGTGATGAGAGAGGCAAATTCAATGAATAAAAACTCTCTCAATTCTTAGTAAAAGAAACAGTGTGCTTTTGGAAACACATACCAGGGCCATTTAGTTGAACCTGTGCTTTCTCCCAAGTAGGGGAATAAAACCAAATGTATAGTTGCCCCTATTTATAACTGTCTTAAACAAGCTCTCATCCCTTTGTGAAAAACCTTACCTTTACCTTCTTAGAACTGATAGTTTACTTACCCTGCTCTGTGTCTCCGTGTGTGTTTGTAAAATTACATAAGCCAAAGAGAAGGAAACATTTCTATTTTACAACTTGTGGAATTTTCCTCACTTTCCATATTCACCATCTTGGCAACGAACGTCCTGCTTATAAAAACACAGAAAGAAACTAACTTCTGAGCCAGGAAGAAGACGAGGGAACTTTGAAGTGTGCTTGCTGTGGACTCAACAAGCCTCTAGCAAAGGGCTTCCAGCCTCCCACATTTGCATACTCTCCTGTGGTTTGTATAGAAACACACAGGCCCACACATACAATTAAGTGCCATCTTTGGAGCATCCTGGCGCAAGAGAGAGACGAAAAAAAAAAAAATCACACTTCTACTTTACCAGGGGAGAGGGATGGGAAATATCCCTTTAAGTTCCATTGATAATTGAAAGATCATATTTTTAAAAAGAATAAGTACAATTCCCCTTTCTGTTTTTTATTTTTCTCTTGGAATAAAGGTTTATCTATAACTTTAAGGTTAAAAAAAATCATGTCTGTCTGACTGGCTCTGCAGTTTGAAAGCAACTTGAAGTTTTATTTGAATTCTTATAGTGCCCTGAAGAAAGTTTTGCTTTTTTTTAAAAAAATAATCCCTTACTCTTTTCTTTTTCCTTTGTTATCATAGATGGACTCTATGCCTGTCTTGCATAAAATTCTATGAGCATTTACCTGTCTGCATAATTTTTTTTTTACATCTTTATTGGGGTATAATTGCTTTACAATGGTGTGTTAGTTTCTGCTTTATAACAAAGTGAATCAGTTATACATATACATATGTCCCCATATCTCTTCCCTCTTGCGTCTCCCTCCCTCCCTCCCAACCTCCCTATCCCACCCCTCTAGGTGGTCACAAAACACCGAGCTGATCTCCCTGTGCTATGCGGTTGCTTCCCACTAGCTATCTATTTTACTTTTGGTAGTGTATATATGTCCATGCTACTCCCTCGCTTTGTCCCAGCTTACCCTTCCCCCTCCCCATATCCTCAAGTCCATTCTCTAGTAGGTCTGTGTCTTTATTCCTGTCTTACCCCTAGGTTCTTCATGACATTTTTTTTCCTTAAATTCCATATATATGTGTTAGCATACGGTATTTGTCTTTCTCTTTCTGACTTACTTCACTCTGTATGACAAACTCTAGGTCCATCCACCTCATTACAAAGAGCTCAATTTCATTTCTTTTAACGGGTGAGTAATATTCCATTGTATATATGTGCCACATCTTCTTTATCCATTCATCCGATGATGGGCACTTAGGCTGTTTCCATCTCTGGGCTATTGTAAATAGAGCTGCAATGAATATTTTGGTACATGACTCTTTTTGAATTATGGTTTTCTCAGGGTATGTGCCCAGTAGTGGGATTGCTGGGTCATATGGTAGTTCTATTTGTAGTTTTTTAAGGAACCTCCATACTGTTCTCCATAGTGGCTGTACCAATTCACATTCCCACCAGCAGTGCAAGAGTGTTCCCTTTTCTCCACACCCTCTCCAGCATTTATTGTTTCGAGATTTTTTGATGCTGGCCATTCTGACCGGTCTGAGATGATATCTCATTGTAGTTTTGATTTGCATATCTCTAATGATTAATGATGTTGAGCATTCTTTCATGTGTTTGTTGGCAGTCTGTATATCTTCTTTGGAGAAATGTCTATTTAGGTCTTCTGCCCATTTTGGGATTGGGTTGTTTGTTTTCTTGTTATTGAGCTGCATGAGCTGCTTATAAATTTTGGAGATTAATCCTTTGTCAGTTGCTTCATTTGCAAATATTTTCTCCCATTCTGAGGGTTGTCTTTTGGTTTTGTATATGGTTTCCTTTGCTGTGCAAAAGCTTTGAAGTTTCATTAGATCCCATTTGTTTATTTTTGTTTTTATTTCCATTTCTCTAGGAGGTGGGTCAAAAAGGATCTTGCTGTGATTTATGTCATAGAGTGTTCTGCCTATGTTTTCCTCTAAGAGTTTGATAGTTTCTGGCCTTATATTTAGGTCTTTAATCCCTTTTGAGCTTATTTTTGTGTATGGTGTTAGGGAGTGATCTAATCTCATACTTTTACATGCACCTGTCAAGTTCTCCCAGCACCACTTATCGAAGAGGCTATCCTTTCTCCACTGTACATTCCTGCCTCCTTTATCAAAAATAAGGTAACCATATGTGCATGGGTTTATCTCTGGGCTTTCTATCCTGTTGCATTGATCTATCTTTCTGTTTTTGAGCCAGTACTGTACTGTCTTGATTACTGTAGCTTTGTAGTATAGGCTGAAGTCAGGGAGCCTGATTCCTCCAGCTCCATTTTTCGTTCTGAAGATTGCTTTGGCTATTCGGGGTCTTTTGTGTTTCCATACAAATTGTGAAATTTTTTGTTCTAGTTCTGTAAAAAATGCCAGTGGTAGTTTGATAGGGATTATATTGAATCTGTAGATTGCTTTGGGTAGTAGAGTCATTTTCACAATGTTGATTCTTCCAATCCAAGAACATGTTATATCTCTCCATGTGTTTGAATCATCTTTAATTTCTTTCATCAGTGTCTTATAACTTTCTGCATACAGGTCTTTTGTCTCCTTAGGTAGATTTTCTCCTAGATATTTTATTCTTTTTGTTGCAGTGGTAAATGGGAGTGTTTTCTTGATTTCACTTTCAGATTTTTCATCATTAGTGCATAGGAATGCCAGAGATTTCTGTGCATTAATTTTGTATCCTACTACTTTACCAAATTCATTGATTAGCTCTAGTAGTTTTCTGGTAGCATCTTTAGGATTCTCTATGTATAGTATCATGTCATCTGCAAACAGTGACAGCTTTACTTCTTCTTTTCCGATTTGGGTTCCTTTTATTTCCTTTTCTTCTCCGATTGCTGTGGCTAAAACTTCCAAAACTATGTTGAACAAGAGTGATGAGAGTGGGCAACCTTGTCTTGTTCCTGATCTTAGTGGAAATGGTTTCAGTTTTTCACCATTGAGAATGGTGTTGGCTGTGGGTTTGTCATATATGGCCTTTATTATGTGGAGGTAAGTTCCCTCTATGCCTACTTTCTGCAGAGTTTTTATCATAAATGGGTTTTGAATTTTGTTGAAAGCTTTCTCTGCATCTATTGAGATGATCATATGTTTTTTCTACTTCAATTTGTTAATATGGTGTATCACGTTGATTGATTTGCGTATATTGAAGGATCCTTGCATTCCTGGAATAAACCCCACTTGATCATGGTGTGTGATCCTTTTCATGTGTTGTTGGATTCTGTTTGCTAGTATTTTGTTGAGGATTTTTGCATCTATGTTCATCAGTGATATTGGTCTGTAGCTTTCTTTCTTTGTGACATCCTTGTCTAGTTTTGGTATCAAGGTGATGGTGGCATTGTAGAATGAGTTTGGGAGTGTTCCTCCCTCTGCTATATTTTGGAAGAGTTTGAGAAGGATAGGTGATAGCTCTTCTCTAAATGTTTGATAGAATTCGCCTGTGAAGCCATCTGGTCCTGGGCTTTTGTTTGTTGGAAGATTTTTCATCACAGTTTCAATTTCAGTGCTTGTGATTGGTCTGTTCATATTTTCTATTTCTTCCTGATTCAGTCTTGGCAGGTTGTGCATTTCTAAGAATTTGTCCATTTCTTCCAGGTTGTCCATTTTATTGGCATATAGTTGCTTGTAGTAATCTCTCATGATCCTTTGTATTTCTGCAGTGTCAGTTGTTACTTCTCCTTTTTCATTTCTAATTCTATTGATTTGAGTCTCCTCCCTTTCTTTCTTGATGAGTCTGGCTCATGGTTTATCAGTTTTGTTTATCTTCTCAAAGAACCAACTTTTAGTTTTATTGATCTTTGCTATCGTTTCCTTCATTTCTTTTTCATTTATTTCTGATCTGATTTTTATGATTTCTTTCCTTCTGATAACTTTGGGGTTTTTTTGTTCTTCTTTCTCTAATTGCTTTAGGTGCAAGGTTAGGTTGTTTATTCGAGATGTATCCTGTTTCTTAAGGTAGGATTGTATTGCTATAAACTTCCCTCTTAGAACTGCTTTTGCTGCATCCCATAGGTTTTGGGTCATCGTGTCTCCATTGTCATTTGTTTCTAGGTATTTTTAAATTTCCTCTTTGATTTCTTCAGTGATCACTTCATTATTAAGTAGTGTATTGTTTAGCCTCCATGTATTTGTATTTTTTACATATCTTTTCCTGTAATTGATATCTAGTCTCATAGCATTGTGGTTGGAAAAGATACCTGATACAATTTCAATTTTCTTAAATTTACAAAGGCTTGATTTGTGACCCAAGATATGATCTATCCTGGAGAATGTTCCATGGGCACTTGAGAAAAATGTGTATTCTGTTGTTTTTGGATGGAGTGTCCTATAAATATCAATTAAGCCCATCTTGTTTAATGTATCATTTAAAGCTTGTGTTTCCTTATTTATTTGCATTTTGGATGATCTGTCCATTGGTGATAGTGGGGTGTTAAAGTCCCCCAAAAGTGAATGTGTTACTGTCGATTTCCCCTTCTATGGCTGTTAGTATTTGCCTTATGTATTGAGGTGCTCCTGTGTTGGGTGCATAAATATTTACCATTGTTATATCTTCTTCTTGGATCAATCCCTTGATCGTTATGTAGTGTCCTTCTTTGTCTCTTCTATTAGTCCTTATTTTAAAGTCTATTTTGTCTGATATGAGAATTGCTACTCCAGCTTTCTTTTGGTTTCCATTTGCATGGAATATCTTTTTCCATCCCCTTACTTTCAGTCTGTATGTGTCTCTAGGTCTGAAGTGGGTTTCTTGTAGACAGCATATATATGGGTCTTGTTTTTGTATCCATTCAGCCAATCTGTGTCTTTTGGTGGGAGCATTTAGTCTGTTTACATTTAAGGTAATTATCTATATGTATGTTCCTATTCCCATTTTCTAAATTGTTTTGGGTTCTTTATTGTAGGCCTTTTCTTTCTCTTGTGTTTCTTGCCTAGAGAAATTCCTTTAGCATTTGTTGTAAAGCTGGTTTGGTGGTGCTGAACTCTCAGCTTTTGCTTGTCTGTAAAGGTTTTAATTTCTCCATCAAATCTGAATGAGATCCTTGCTGGGTAGAGTAATCTTGGTTGCAGCTTTTTCTCCTTCATCATTTTAAATATGTCCTGCCACTCTCTTCTGGCTTGCAGAGTTTCTGCTGAAACATCAGCTGTTAACCTTATCAGGATTCCCTTGTGTGTTATTTGTTGTTTTTCTCTTGCTGCTTTTCATATGCTTTCTTTGTATTTAATTTTTGACAGTTTGATTTTATGTGTCTTGGCGTATTTCTCCTTGGATTTTTCCTGTATGGGACTCTCTGTGCTTCCTGGACTTGATTAACTATTTTCTTTCCCATATTAGGGAAGTTTTCAACCATAATCTCTTCAAATATTTTCTCAGTCCCTTTCTTTTTCTCTTCTTCTTCTGGGACCCCTATAATTCGAATATTGGTGTGATTAATGTTGTCCCAGAGGTCTCTGAGACTGTCTTCAGTTCTTTTCATTCTTTTTTCTTTATTCTGCTCTGCAGTAGTTATTTCCACTATTTTATCTTCCAGGTCACTTATCCGTTCTTCTGCCTCAGTTATTCTGCTATTGATCCCATCTAGAGTATTTTTCATTTCATTTATTGTGTTGTTTATCATTGTTTGTTTCATCTTTAGTTCTTCTAGGTCCTTGTTAAATGTTTCTTGCATTTTGTCTATTCTATTTCCAAGATTTTGGATCATCTTTACTATCATTATTCTGAATTCTTTTTCAGGTAGACTGCCTATTTCCTCTTCATTTGTTAGGTCTGGTGGGTTTTTATGTTGCTCCTTCATCTGCTGTGTGTTTTTCTGTCTTCTCATTTTGCTTATCTTACTGTTTTGGGGGTCTCCTTTTTGCAGGCTGCAGGTTCGTAGTTCCTGTTGTTTTTGGTGTCTGTCCCCAGTGGCTAAGGTTGGTTCAGTGGGTTGTGTAGGCTTCCTGGTGGAGGGGACTAGTGCCTGTGTTCTGGTGGATGAGGCTGGATCTTGTCTCTCTGGTGGGCAGGTCCATGTCTGGTGGTGTGTTTTGGGGTGTCTGTGCCCTTATTATGATTTTAGGCAGCCTCTCTGCTAATGGGTGGGGTTGTGTTCCTGTTTTGCTAGTTGTTTGGCATAGGGTGTCCAGCACTGTAGCTTGCTGGTCGTTGAGTGAAGCTGGGTGCTGGTGTTGAGATGGAGATCTCTGGGAGATTTTCGCCCTTTGATATTATGTGGAGCTGGAAGGTCTCTTGTTGACCAGTGTCCTGAAGTTGGCTCTCCCACCTCAGAGGCACAGCACTGACTCCTGGCTGCAGCACCAAGAGCCTTTCATCCACACGGCTCAGAATAAAAGGGAGAAAAAGTAGAAAGAAAGAATTATTAGAAGTAGAAAAAAGAAAGAAAGGAGGGAGGGAGGGAGGGAGGAAGGAAAAAAGAAAGAAAGAAGATAAAGTAAAATAAAATAAAGTAAGATAAAATATAATAAAGTTATTTAAATAAAAAAATAATTATTACAAAAAAGAAAGAAAAACGGACGGATAGAACCCTACGACAAATGGTGGAAGCAAAGCTATACAGACATAATCTCTCACAGAAGCATACACATACACACTCACAGAAAGAGGTAAAGGGGAAAAAATCATAAATCTTCCTCTCAGAGTCCGCCTCCTCAATTTGGGATGATTCGTTGTCTATTCATGTATTCCACAGATGCAGGTACATCAGGTTGATTGTGGAGCTTTAATCCACTGCTTCTGAGGCTGCTGGGAGAGATTTCCCTTTCTGTTCTTTGTTCTCACAGCTCCCGGGGCTCAGCTTTGGATTTGGCCCCGCCTCTGCATGTAGGTTGCTGGAGGGCGTCTGTTCTTCGCTCAGACAGGACGGGGTTAAAGGAGCAGCTGCTTCTGGGGATCTGGCTCACTCAGGCTGCGGGGGGGGGGGGGGCACAGAGTGCGGGGCGAGCCTGCGGCAGCAGAGGCCAGCGTGACATTGCAGCAGCCTGAGGAGCGCCGTGCATTCTCCCGGGGAAGTTGTCCCTGGATCCCGGGAACCTGTTAGTGGCGGGCTGCACAGGCTCCCCGGAAGGGGGATGTGGATAGTGACCTGTGCTCGCACACAGGCTTCTTGGTGGCGGCAGCAGCAGCCTTAGCGTCTCATGCCCGTCTCTGAGGTCCGTGCTTTTAGCCGCGGCTCGCGCCCGTCTCTGGGGTCCGCGCTTTTAGCCGCGGCTCGCACCCGTCTCTGGAGCTGCTTTAGGCAGCGCTCTTAATCCCCTCTCCTCATGCACCAGGAAACAAAGAGGGAAGATAAAGTCTCTTGCCTCTTCGTTAGCTCCAGACCTTTCCCTGGACTCCCTCCCGGCTAGCCGTGGCGCACTAGCCCCCTTCAGGCTGTGTTCACGCCACCAACCCCAGTCCTCTCCCTGCGCTCCAACCGAAGCCCGAGCCTCAGCTCCCTGACCCGCCCGCCCCAGCAGGTGAGCAGACAAGCCTCTTAGGCTGGTGAGTGTCGGTCTGCACCAATCCTCTGTGTGGGAATCTCTCCGCTTTGCCCTCTGCACCCCTGTTGCTGTGCTCTCCTCTGTGGCTCTGAAGCCCCCTCCGCCGGCCGCAGTCTCCACCTGCAAAGGGGCTTCCTAGTGTGTGGAAACCTTTCCTCCTTCACAGCTCCCTCCTGCTGGTGCAGGTCCTGTCCCTATCCTTTTGTCTCTGTTTATTCTGTTTTCTTTTGCCCTACCCAGGTACGTGGGGGGTTTCTTGCCTTTTTGGAGGTCTGAGGTCTTCTGCTAGCGTTCAGTAGGTGTCCTGTAGGAGTTGTTCCACGTGTAGATGTATTTTTGGTGTATCTGTGGGGAGGAAGGTGATCTCTGCTTCTTACTCTTCTGCCATCTTCCCCTCGTCCTGCATAAATATTTTTACAAAAGTGAGATAACTTCTTTATATATCTTAGGTACTTAAAGACCATATTTCCAATCTCTTTTCCTTAAGAACTTCAAGAAGATTCTTACTATATCTCTACAAAGAGATATAGATCAGAGTCTAAAGGTTCTCTACAAACTTAACGAAGTATACATTGTGACGGCAGTGAGCAAACAGCCACTATGATATTCATGATTATGAATTAACTGAGCTAAAGGAAAATAGAAATGTGAGGGCGTCTAGCACACATTTTTTGACAGCACTCCTCTTTACACTTTGATCATCTTGGAACTTACACCATCTTCCATTTTTACTTAAATGTTTCATATGTATGTATCATGCTTATCTACTGGAGTATAATTCCTTGGCAAGGACAGAATGAATGGATGGGTGGTGATGGATAGAGAACTCATAGTTGATTTTCTCTCTCTCTTCTCTCACTTGCTCTCTCCTCCCTCCCTCCCTCCCTCTCTCTCTCCCTCTTTTTCTTTCTTTCTTTTTCTTTTCTTTTCTTTTCTTTCTTTCCAGATCCCTCTCACCATTTACATTGCCTCTGGGCACATTCTACTAAATTAGCAGTGCTGTAACAATGGCCTTGTGTTATTTTTGCATCCAATATGCCATCACCCTTTCCATCCTCTTTTGCTTACAGTGCTCCAGTTTCCCTCTGGGCACCCTGGACCCTCCCATGCTAAGAACATCATAAGCCCCTGGCCACAGTAATTGTTTTCAGGGATTACAGATGTTCCAGTCAGAGTCAATGAGATGCGGTATAGCCAACAGAGGCATATGTCATGCCCTGGATTTTAACCTGGGATTCAGTTGAATCTGCCACCAGTCGTATTGCCCCTCAAAAGGTCTGAAAAGGTAGCCAACATGGAAAAAGGCAGAGCAGATCTAAGGGAAGGAGGTAGACGCGATTCTGGTGATACCATTTGATCTCCTGAATGTGATTCTGCCGAAAATCAACTTTTCCCCTAGATTATTCCATCACAGGGGCCAACCCCTTTCATTATTTAAGCCTGTGTGTGTTAGGTCTTCTGCCACTTGAAAACAGAGGAGTTTAAATCGCAAGATGTTTGAGAGAAAGGAAAAAGTAGTGAGCTTTAGAGAAATTTCATAACTTCTTGAAAATCATACCAAACTCTGGCAGCTCAACATATGTGTTTGCTTTTGTTCGAGCTCTCAAGTGTGTAAACCTCAGGAAGCAAACCCGATGTGAAATGAAATAACGACCTTGATGATGAAATTGAGGACACCATTCCAAAGGTGTTCCTCTGAAGCTCTTCATCTGGCAATCTTCTGAGACCCTTCTCCGCTGCTTTCAGCTCTAGCAATGATGATTCTTGCAGTAATTAGCTCTTTGGGCTGAGTTAAATAACTTTACGTGACTATGATGCAGGCTTCTCATCTCTAAAATGACAGACTTGACTTAGATCAGTGGTTCGTGTAGTGTGATCCCAGACTAGGAATATCAGTGTTCCCTGAGAACTTGTTTGAAATGCAGATCTGGAGCCCCATCTTCAACCTACTGACTCAGAAATTCTGAGGCTGGGGCCAAACAATCTATATTTTCGTAGATGACCCCCACCTTGTGTTGTTGGAGTGCATGCCCAAGTTTGAAAACCACTGAACTAGATCATTTTTAAAATATCTTCAAATAAAAAAATATGACGTGATCCTATCTATGGCTCTATGCCACACTTATCACTGGGACACAGAATTACTGAGGGAAAATAAGTGGAACGGGCCCCTACGCTCAATGTGTCTTTGACTCTAGAAGCTCCATTCTCAAGACCTGAGGCCTTTCCAGTGGATGGGAGCCAACATATTGCTCCCAGTCTCCCTGAGTGGGGCAGAAAGAGATACCATGGATGACCAGTTTCAGAGGCTGAGTCCTCCCTGTGGCACAAAAAGCAACAGGTGTGGAGTTTTGTGCCCTAAGGGGCACTAACCGGCCCTACCGTGAAGACACTGTCAGCTGAATTTCCTCAGCTCTTGAATCCCTACACAGAACATCTGCTGGAAGGAACCCCATGTAACTAAAGCCTGAGTCTGCTTCCTGTGGGGAATTTTCCTTAATGAGCGTCTTGTGGCTTCCCCTCCTCTGTGGGATTTTTAAATGGGTTTCCTCAAGTCAGTGACGTCTTTATCCTGGATTCCAGAGTTTGCTGGCTATCAGACCTCATACTTAAGATTCTTCCTTCTAGGAGTTCACAAATACAACTCCACAAAGTTGGCTGAATTTGTTTTCCAGGTGCCTAGACAACAATTAAAATGATGTGGTATTTTATTTGATAAAAATTATTTTCTTTGATATAATGACTTCTCAGATAGTACTTTCTAGATGCAGGTGTTGTTTTACATATATTAACTCATTTATTTCTTGAAAATTTTATGAGGAAAGGGATACTATTATCCCTACTTACACATGGGGAAGCTGAGGAAAAGAGATTGGCTTGCAACTAGTTCATTACGGTCAGGCAACTAGTAAACGGCAGAGACCGTATTCAAACCTAGAGACTGGCTACAGAAACCTGCTTCTGAGCCACTGCACTCTTATCTATCTGAAACACCTTCCACTGACCATTTCTACGCGACTTGACTCTACAGTGGTACCAAATATAATTTCAACAGAATTGTTTGGTTGAAGGATCAGGTGTTCAGAACCTGTTGCCAGTGAACTAGAGAGCTGTTCTCACTTGGCTTCATGACCCAAAAATGCTTAAAGTTTACAATCTAATGAGAAGAAGAAAATTCAATTAAAACAGACTTTGTATAACCTTACAAAGAAATAAGCAAAAGCAAAGTTATGGAGTTGACCAGTTGGAACATCCTTTCCCAGCGTGTGGATACAGACACTTACTTGCCCACCAAGTATTTCGACCAACTTCTTTCATATTCCCCCATGACTTTATATCTAAGATAAACTCTAGTTAGAAGAAGAGAATGTTAAAATAACCTCATATTTATCTATTTAGTAGAAAAGACGCTTTTAACTTTTCTGAAAATTTTTCTTTTTCTCAATTTTTAGCTCTCAAGTGACATGAGTGAAAATGTACACTTCTTTCTTTGGCTCGTAATAGAAAATTTAAGTTTTCAGATTTGAATTGCTTTTGTGTAGGTGTACAACAGACAATCTCATTAGAACTTGTGAAAATACATTTATCCCAAACACTAGTGTGTAAGAATGGTGTCATTATTGCTAATGACTAAATTGTCCTCTCTTTGGGCCTGTATTAAAATTGAATTTCCTGTGTTAATGCTCACTATATATCAAGGGAAAGGAATAGATGTGATCTTCTGATTGTACATAATTTACACTCTTATAAAGAGAGTCTGAATTTATCTAATGATGTTAATTTTGGAAAGATTTTCTAAATTCATAGAAAGAGCAAGAAAACTCATATTTGTAAAAAGGAATGACTGACTGAATGAATCTTTTTCTCCCCGTGCTAAAACAATGTTTCAAGAACAGATTAAAAAGCACATCGGTCAGATGAGGACACTTAATTCCACATGGAATATTGGCGAACCCAGGAGTATGAACAGTATGAGCATGTAGGGGACTCGTTCCCTGGCATGGTCTCAGGAAGGACCTTCTGTGTCTTCCTGGCCCTCAGGAAGGAGGACCACCTTCCTCATGAAAGCCTGAGGTTGAGGGTATATCCACAAAAGAAGGCTTGAATCTCGTTCACATGTTTGACTTTCTAAATCAAGAAAGCGTGTGTCTTAAACTGTGTATCTGTTAAGCACATTGACTGCAGCATCTGTCAAACTATCTGACTTTGAACTTCACCACCACCCACCATCCCCAGCATGTTCATTTATTGATCACGTGACCCCAGGAAAGTTATCTCCTCTCGAGGCCTCAATTTGTTCATCTGAAAAGTGATTTTGTCATCACATAACCATCCTCAGTGGGTTTTGGTTAAGGGAGAAAGGATGTGTGTGCCCTGGGAAGATCAGCTGGCATAGAAGTAAGTGCCTGACTATTTCTTTAAAGAATCGAAAGCGTGACATATAATAAGCACAAAATATACATAAACTATCACTAGTTAGGTTGAAAATTAAACCAAGCCCCAAACATCGAAATGTTTATTTTCCTTGATGATTCCAACCATCGCCTCTGAAAGCCACATGGAAGGAAACAGCAGACTGGTTGTGGTATATTAAATTATAAGTGAGGACTAATTTGAGAATCAAAGATGCTCTCTGGGAGATATCACGCCACTGATAGGAAAGGCATTAGCTGTCTCCCTCTGTCTCATGTATTTGTACTCTCTGTCTTGGAAATCTCCTTCCCCACAGTTTCAGGATCTTGATGTTTAATTTAACACAGAGGTCTCAGAGACGCACAGCGGGGGGTTGTTCCTGGTATTTCTGGCATTGAGGAAATTGAAATGTACATGTTTTTTCTCATGTATCAAAGACAGGCAAGAATCTAAACTGACATTTTATATCAAATGAATTATGAACTGTGTACTTTGTACCTAAGGGACCAACAACTAAATTAGAGTTTAAGATTAAAAAACAGAGAGAGAGACAAAAATAGGTTTTTAATAAAACATACAGTTATTTCTGCTATTCTGTCTCTTGGTGACATGGCCAAACACAGTCCTGACTGTAGAATCAGTGAATTGATGCTGGCTAGGCTAAAATCTCTAAATTTTAAATACATTTGTGTTTAATGTATTTAAATACAAATGTATTTAAATCTTTAAAATTTAAATACATTTGTCCGGTGAAACATTCTTGATAATCTGAAGTTAACTTTTCTCTTTTTGTCAATCCTTCCTTGCTTAGAAAAAAAATTAAAAAGTAACATTTGCCAATTCCTACTTCCTGAGAAAATATGAGATTAGAAGTTGCTTGAGGGGAAAAAAAATTGTATACAGGATAAAAATGGTACAAAAGTACCATATTCTTTATCTCCTCTGTTTACCTGTAATTCCTACACACATATACACTCACACACAAGCAAATTAACCTTGTGATTAAGAGCATGGATTCTAAAATCAACCAGATTGGGTTCAAATTAAGGAATTAAGTTATACAATCATATATGCTTTGCCTCATTTTTTTCTTGCCATAAAGCGGGAGAAATGGTAGTAAGTACCTCATAAGTTTGACACTGAGGGAATTATGTATGATAAATGCATGCAAAGAATATAATACAGTGCTGGTCACATAGTAATTGTGTATTACTTTACAAAGGTATATCCTCCAACCATATGTGACCAGAATGGGTAGCAACAAACTAGCACCCCCTTTTTAATGGCTACTGATTGCTGAAGTACAGGAAACATTTGAATTAAACTTTTAAGGTAAAGGAGGATCCTGTCATGTTTATGCAATATACCCAATAATCATTTTTGAAATTACTAATTGAAAAATCTTGGGAATTGGGGATGATCTATGCTTTCTTTTTCTAGGCAAAGCTCTGTTTTGATTACCATGCTACTCTTCAAAAGTAGGTATTGTAATTTGTGCTACATATACATTAAAAAAGTGTTATTAATATATATATATATTTTTTTGCATTACGCGGGCCTCTCACTGTTGTGGCCTCTCCCATTGCGGAGCACAGGCTCCGGACGCGCAGGCTCAGCGGCCATGGCTCACGGGCCCAGCCGCTCCGCGGCATGTGGGATTCTCCCGGACCGGGGCACGAACCCGTGTCCCCTGCATCGGCAGGCGGACTCTCAACCACTGCGCCACCAGGGAAGCCCAAGTGTGATTAATATTAATACATGTATTTTCCACTTCTGAATTCCCCAGGTATATAAACCTAAAACTGACAAAATTCCTTGATATTAATTCCATATACTTTCTGATACCAGCGCTGTACAATTTAGCACTTGTGTGGCTAAATTACTAGAAACAGATAACTCACTAATAGTCTGATTATGGATTTTAATCACATAAACTAAGTTACACATAGTTATTGATCATGATTGTGGTCAAATGAGCATCGTTTTATATTCTCAGATTCTGATTCTAACTCTACTATTTATGATCTGAAATCAGTTCTTAGAAGTCTCAGCATTTTTTATCCTGCTGATGACTATTGTTTTAGTCTTCCTAATAGAGAATGTGAAATTAATGGCCCATTGAGGTAAGGGAGGCCCCATATATAATCTGAGTGTTTTAAGGCTAGATCTAGTTATTATTTGAGTAATTAATTAATCAACTTGCATACTAGGTCCAATCCCATTGTTAAAATGACCTTTATAACCAATCCTCTACACAAAGGGCCCAAGTAATCAGATTTTCAGGGAAAAATAATTTAATCTGTGCTGCCTGGAAACTAATTTGGATGAGTATGATGGTGTTCAAGATCATAGGAAGACTAAGAAATACTCTTAGGAATACTAAGAGGAACTGAAATGTCAAAAGCAAAGGCTGAAATAGAGTGTCTAAATCTAGAAAGTCTCTCCAAGGAAAAAGAATAAAATCTGGTTGGTGGCTTGAGATGTAACAAAAAAGAAATCTTTTGGACATTATGACCACCAACGTTAGGGCCTCTAATTAGTCTGACAAAGAGACAGTTCCCCTCCCAGTTGAACAAATAACGTATCTAATGAATTCAAAGTCCGTATTTTCCTCTGAGTACAGTGAACTGCATCATTCGCAGCTTTGGGGTATTTCAAAATCCACGGAGGATGACTTCCGTCTGTCTGAGGTTTCCTGGTTAACAAATTCACTGAAACTGTCTTGCAGAGTAATCTTAAGCAATTCTTTAATCTTAAACCACAAAGAGAAATGAAGGTAGAGGTATGTTGCCTTAGGTCTGTGGATGCTAATATGAAGTGGAATCTTTCATTTCTCAAAATGGTCAACAGCAATTAGTATTCAGTGGTGTCTTTTTATTCTGGTGCCCTTGACTCACCCTTGCTGCCCCTTTCTATATTACTCTTATTATAAACGGTAACTGGGAATATTCCTGCTTCTTTTCCATTCTAAATAAAGCATTCTTAGTGAACATGGGGATAATTTTTCATTTCATGAAGAACAATTACTAGAGCCACGTGAGATCTGCCAGTTGGGTTTTGTGTAACTTTTGACAGATATTTGCACCAATTTTGATTGAGGTGGTCTCACACCAGTAAAATGTTGGTGAGGTTTTGGGTTTCCCTCAGAAATGCAGACCCAAATGAGTCAGTGAAAGACCAAAGATAAAAGTACCGTCTTCAGGCTTTATTCAACGACATACTCCATAATGTTTTGTCACTGGGCTAAGAGGTAAATGATGGTTTTTTTACAAAATTTTTATTTTATGCACATGCTTTCTAGACAGGGCTCTGTCCTAAATACTTCTCTATGACCCTGGTGACAACCTTGAGAAAATGTCATCATTTCTTTAACTTGGATCCATAAAACCTGCAGCCCTTGCTAAGCATCTTGTTTTTCTGTTTTTCTCTGGAGACCTTTCTGGGAGATCTGAGAGCCAAAGGTACCTTGAAAAGAGAGGGGGAAAAACGTCCTTGAGAAACTGAGACAGACTGAGGAAGACAGGCAATTTTTCCAAATCTCTATCCCCAAATAAGCCTCCTCAAGGTTTAAATGACATAATCATTTTAAAAAAAAATAAGCTTCAAAAATGTCTTCATTCCAAACCTCCTAGCTATAAGATTTCTCCACTCCTCAAAGCAATACCCACACTCAGAATTGGTTCTTTGGACTCCTGAGGACAGATGGGAAAGAAGCAGGGAAAGGAGGCAAAACCCTTTCTGTGTGTGTGAGTAGGGGCAAGATTCTGGCTTACTAAGTCACTTTTTTTTTGTTTTTTTAATTAATTAATTTTATTTATTTATTTTTTTTGGCTGTGTTGGGTCTTCATTTCTTTTTTTTTTTTTTTTTTTTTTACATCTTTACTGGAGTATAATTGCTTTACAATGGTGTGTTAGTTTCTGCTTTATAACAAAGTGAATCAGTTATACATATACATATGTTCCCATATCTCTTCCCTCTTGCGTCTCCCTCCCTCCCACCCTCTCTATCCCACCCCTCCAGGCGGTCACAAAGCACCAAGCTGATCTCCCTGTGCTATGCGGCTGCTTCCCACTAGCTATCTACCTTACGTTTGGTAGTGTATATATGTCCATGCCTCTCTCTCGCTTTGTCACAGCTTACCCTTCCCCCTCCCCATATCCTCAGGTCCATTCTCTAGTAGGGCTGTGTCTTTATTCTTGTCTTACCCCTAGGTTATTCATGACATTTTTTTTTCTTAAATTCCATATATATGTGTTAGCTTTAAAAGGCATTGCTTAAAATAACAGTTAGGAGTTCAGGTTTTAGAGACAAGTTGCTAGTTTCAAACAGCAGTTCAACCACTTATTAGCTATATGCACTTGTGCAAGTCACTTATCTGCTGTGGTCTGAATATTTGTGTCATCCTCAAGTTCGTAAGTTGAAACCTTATACCCCAATGTGATGGTGTTAGGAGGTGGGACCTTGGGAAGTCATGAGGGTAGGGCCCTCATGAATGGGATTGGTACCCTTATAAAAGAGGCTCCCCAAAGCGCCCTTGCCCCCTTCCACCATGTGAAGACACAGCAAGAAGTTACCACCCATGAACCAGGAAGTGGGTTCTCAGGAGGCTGCATGGTAAACAAGAAAAAAGATGGAGTTTTAAATCAAAATACCCATGACTGAGTCCCAGCCTGGCACTTAGAGCAATCACAAGGAAGTGTAGAAGTAATGCAATACTCACACCTTCTAATTCATGGTCCAATTATAAGGGCAAATGAATGCATACCAAACACTCCTCCCCAGTAGACCCATCTCAGAAAACGATCTCATCTTAGTCACTCTGACCTGAAATTTAGGATCCAGGCTTCTTTCTCCCTCTGCATCCCCACCTCTGTTCCATCACCAAATCCTCTGGACATTTTTCTTCCCAGTTTCTGCCTCGCTCGCTGTGCTCAAGCCACACCACCTTCAAGGCTCAGGCCAAGCGTTCCCCTGTCTTGGGCCAGCCTGAGATGTGCGTCCCCCAGTGATTCATAAGTCTCAGCTCAAATATGATCTCCCCCCTACCCCACCTGAAGTATCAGCTTTGCCCTCACCTCCTCCCTCATCACTCCCAATCCCTTACATTAGAACTACTTTTTATTTGCTAAAATGTTCTCACCACACACACACACACAAAAGGTAACTGTGAGGTGATGGACGTGTTAATTAACTTGTTTGTGTTAATCACTTCACAGTGTCTACATCTGTCAATTCATCCCACTGTATACTTTAAATATACAGTTTTATTTGTCAATTATACCTCGATAAAGCTGGGGGAAAAAAAGAACTCATAAAAAGTGCGGGGGAAAAAGAAATGATTCTATTTCTTTTTTTTTAATTGTCTCTCTCTCCTTAATAAAACTGTTTTAATTTGTCCATCACTATATTCCCAGAGCATAGGACAGTGCCTGGCATATAAGTAGTTGCCTTTTAATTATATGCTGACTTAATAGGTTATATATTTTATATATATACATACTTTATATAAATTATATGTAATTATATCATATCATTATCTTATATCTAAAATATTAAATTTGTATATTTTATGTAATTATACAACATAGTTATGTAATATAATTTTAAATGTATATATTTTGTATTATAATATGTGTATTTTATATAACATAATTATATAACTGTTTCTAATGCTATAGTTACATTATTGTGTATTATATATGCATAGGTATACATAAATACACACATATATGAAATACTCTCTTCGATGGGGATACTGGGAAATGAATCATTCATACCTTACTATAGGAGTATAAATAAACACAACTTTCTGAAAAGCAGTTTGTCAGCTTATATCTGAAATGGTGGTAATATTCATTCCTATTGACTCAACAATTCTAAAAAGCAAAACAAAATGTGCATTTATTAGGATACTCTGAATATTATTTATGATACTGAAAATGATATCATTCTATATCAATATCAGCTTTAAGTGAAAACTCTACATTTATAAAAATGTTACATGCAATTATTTTGAAAAGTTATGTTACTAAAAACTAATGACAGGGAGTTTTCACTATACACTGTAAAGTGCGCAGAGTTTACAAAATAACATATTAAAAATATGCAGCATAATCATTTCAAATGATATGTTATATATATATTTAACTATATATACAGAGAGAAGAAAGGCATCTATAGTAGTATAACAATGGCTCTTTCTGTGTAGTGTAATTATGGGTAACTTTTCTTCATTTGCTTGGTAATTTTCAAATTTTCTACCGTGAACATGCGTTATTTTATAGTTAGAAAAATACATGCTTTTAAAAGGGGGCTCTGTTCTGCAAGAACTAAATTTTAGCATTTCTTTAATATTTATTTGATGAGCAATGTTGAATTCTCAAAATTTAAGTGCTCTAAAGTTTACAAAAAGAAGTGAAAAGATCTCTGCTCTCAAAGTAGCTTACTTATATTACCATTACTTTGGCGTACTACAGGGAAAAGCAATGGCTAGACTTAAATTTAAGCTTCACCTTGGTGTTGAGAGATGAATTATGGTCTTGGAAATGAAAGAGACATGTATGAAACTATAGGATGCTGTTTACTAGTCATGTACTTCAGACATGTTGCTTAACTTTTTCTAACCTCAGTTTTCACATCTGTGAGACAGAGACATTGACAGAAATCAGTGATAAAATGAATGTTTTGTAAAGTGGTATTTCATATCTAATTTAATGTTTGCTGTGTTAGTTATTTTCCAAGCAATTAATCTCTTTTATGTTGAAAAAAGCATTCATTTTCAGATAATTGAGTCTGTATTTGTAAATGGGAAATACGGTCTGGATCCTACCAATTATTAGGGTCCTAGGTTAAAGATTTCTTCCTGCACATCTTTCTTCTTACCAACTCATCCATTATCCATTTATTCACCCATTTATTCTGTCCATTTTTACAGGACGTCTTTCATATACAAAGCACTGTCCTAGGCACTATGATATCTACTTAAATACTTTGCTTCTTTAATAACATTCCTCCGAGATTCTATGTGTCCATTGAAAAATCATTGATCTGACATCTTTAGCTATCCGAAGACCATTTTGAATCAACCACATAGCCAATCTGAATGACAGTGATGAACTCCAGTGTCAAGCAGGCCAAAATTCAGATGCTCAGTGAGGTTTCAGCCACGTCACTTGAAGGAAGGAAAGTCAGAGTATGCCTGTGTCCTGCCCTGGTCACGATGCACAAGGGAGGGTTTAGTTTAGGTATAAGCCTTGATGGTTTGAAAGGAAATAATCAAAATGGAACACATCCAAATCAGGTAACAAGGCTAGATAGTGGTTGAGGAATCCTCTTAACATGAAACTCATTGGAGGGAGCAGAGATGTTTAACCGGAAATGGGGAAATGTAGTGGAAAAGAGGATGACTAGTTAAAAATGCCTGAAGTTCTATCCCTAACGGTAGTGATGGCTTGTTCTCGGGGATCAGCGTGACTCAGACAAGGTCCCAAAGAGTTCAGTGTCATTAGCACAAACAACCACATGTACCCACTGCCCAAGATGGTCCCAATTCATGCTGCTGCCGCACAATTCACCCATGTTGGTTATTTACAGTCCCCTGTTTTGCTCTCAGAAGGTGCCGATATGGGCAAAAGATTATATTCAGCCTAAGTTTTGTAGAAATAATATAGTTTCTAGCTCTCCCTCAGAAAGAACTAGCCAACAAGAAGAACAATAATATAATGGGGTGACTTACGAAGCAACTATTTTCCTATCAGTGGTAATGAACAGACACCTGAATGTCACTTGTTTGGGATGTTTTAGGCAAGAATCCTTTATCTGGTGGGAAGTTAGACTTGGTAGCGTTTAAGCTATCTGCCCTCCAAATTTGAAATGCTTTGACCATTCTGTGGTCAAAGATCACTTCCATGACATGCCTCTAGATAACATTTAATTTTCCAAAATCTATTTCTCTTACTAATGTAACGAGCTCTCCATTTTGCATTTCATTGAATTTCTGTGGGCTTTGACTCGTTCTTGAGGACTAGCAGATTCATACTAGTAGTTCTGTGTGAAGTTCCTCATAGATAATGAGATGCTATGATAAAGAAAGAAGACCAGAAAGTACTTCTGAAGAATATGACTTGGACAGAAAATAAATCCAACCTTTATGAAAACGAATCTGTTTAATATTGTAAGTGGTTTTTTTCCTATTTATTTAATGTGTTTAATATTTATTCTCTCTTATAAATCACCTGCTATAACATGCTGTTTTGTGGTATAAAATTAAGAGCACTGCCCTTGAACTTAACCAGTCCCAGTTTAAATCCTCACTCTGCCAGTAACCAGTTTTGTGATTTGAGATAAAATATGAACCCCTCTGAACCTCAAATGCTTTATCTAACACTACAGAGAGATAACACTACAATTTTGTCCTGTGATTCTGAGGATTGGAAATAATCATGTAAAAGAACCTGGCACACAGTATGTGTTCCAAAAGTTAACTCTTATGAGAGTCTCTTTCGCCGACATTAAATCTGCTTTAACCTACTTGTCACTGTTTAATGCTGCTCTATTTGTGCATCCTTGTGCTCAAGGTTGACTGTCCATTTGTTAGCACATCTGCATATTCCTCATAATTAATATCTTTTTTAATGACATATGGTTTAGTGACGGGAAATGGAGTCTTGCCTTCTGTTTTCAATTTGTTTATGACTCAACGACTCAATAGATGTGCCTGAACTTTAATTTTCCATTCTGGAAACTAGAATTTAAAATCCTTGCTCGTATGTAACTATTTCAGAAAATGAGAGGAAAATGTGTAATCCAGGGACTTTTGACCATGTGCCAGGCCATTCAGTGATGCAGCCAGGATGTATATAGATGAAAGGCCGTGGTTTCTCTTATGTTAACAGGGAAACCTAAATGAGGATGCCAACCACCTAATCTCTGAAATGAGAGAGTAGTGTGAGCTGGGCTGAAGTCAGATTTTAAGTGAAACCAGTAGAAAGCATGACATCTGCTTGGAAGGAACACGAGCGGAGGTGATGAGAGTCTTGGGCCCTGGAATTAGGCTGAGGACATGGTGACTCCACGTGACCTACTTACCAATGCCCCATGACCCTGTCTGTTCCTCTGAAAGCCAAGGTCCAGCGCGTATTTGGTTGTGAATTTCTAACTTCTAAAACTCCTGAAGCACTTACACCTCTTTTATGCTCTGTACACATTCTGTTATTTGACTCATGTCTTGTCTCTCTGTTAAGTAAAAAGTTGGTGATCTAATCCCCCTTTCTATTTATTCTGCCCTTTCCCTACGCCCAGCAAAGAACCTTGTGCAGAGTGGCATTCAATATCCTTTATTACAGGTGTGAATTTCATACAAAACACTATAGACTTCTTTGATACCTTAATGCAGCATCTTATTCCAGTATTTTGAAATGCACACTCATACACCCCCACATCACACTGTAGTAGTAACAAGTTGGTGGGCTGTCCTGAGACATTGGTGTGTGTGTGAAGCATATTCGAATGTGAATGTGCAAAATACGTGAATTCATTTTTTCCCCACAAATTTCTTCTTCTGGTCACTATAGCTTTGGTAGTCACTGGCCACATGAAAAGAAAGCCTCTGTTTTTGCTTTCTAGAGTTCCTCCCAAGAGTTCTATAAATCTGTATGGAGCAAATGTTTGGGGCATTTTGTTTGTTTGTTTAGGGAAGCGTCTACAAGTGTACATCATACAAAAGTTTAATGCAATCAGACATTCAAAAGATTATACCATCTAGACTCGTCCACTCTGTGATTTAATTTATTGCTTCATGTTCTATATGCATTTTGCCTTCCGAAAAAGGTTAAATTTGAAATTTTAGTAAAAACACCCTTCCTTTGAATTTATAGATTGAGGTAGCCCAGTTGCGTTTGTAGAATTAGTATTTACTGGACAAGATGTGTTGATTCATGAGGTTGTGGAGTGCTTGCCTCGCGAGGGTCGTATTAAACTTGAGAGAAGCTTTTTGAGCAACATAGCATCTTGGAGACAGTATATCAAGCTGATAGATACATGGCTCTTGCGTTAAGAAACCAGGGGTGGAATTATGGCTAGTTCCCAGTTATTGCTTTGATGCTAAAGACCCTCAGAGGAATAGGTCTAGGATAAAAGGGGTTAACTGGAGGGGAAAAAACGTTGCCAGAACTCAGTGTTACTGAAAGCATGTAGAATGAATAGTTATATGTCAATAATTGAAGATGATCACTTTGTTTGGAAATATTTTGGGATTTTATATAATTGGAGTGTGACCAATTTAACGGAGCACATTTTCTTGTTATCACTCAAAAGAGAAGCCAAGATACTTTATTATTATTATTATGGAGCATCTTCTGGGCATTTTTTCTTTCCCGACAGCACGGTACTGCAGTTTTTAACACTTGAAGGAGTTTTGTGTAAATATTTAACACTCTAATTTTTTTCATGCTGATGACTTATCAGAGCTGATTCTTATTCGGAATTTGGATTGTCAGTGATATTATATTCCTTGACAGAAAAGTTAGACAAAAAACAATCAAATGAGGGACATGGTTTTATATGTTATACATTATATGCAATTTGCACGTTACGTTTTGCCCAGGCTCTTTTGATATGTGTGCATTTGTTATACATCAATGAAAGAATATATATCAAATAAGAAATCATCATGGTTATAAGTATTTGTACTCACAGACAAAATATCAATTAAAAAGTCTTTGGCAGCGAATGTCCCTCAATCCAAAGATTTATAGTTAAGTTACTGGGTATCTGGCCCTGGACAGCCACATTATTGCCTTTCCTAGGTATGTCCTATTTCTACTACCCGAGAGAACTTCTTCATACCATTTCTTCTCTGTTCAAGCAACCAGTTCACTCCCACACTTCGGCACAGAGCGGACGCCTTTGCTTTTATTTTGCTCCCTGGGAAAACGGATGCCATCAGAAGAGACATTTGCTGTTTTCCCATCACCAGATCTGCCTAACTCTACATCTGCAGCCTGGGTCTGTATTCACTTCTGCACAGTGGTGGGCTGTCCCTGCTCTATTCGACAGCCCACGTGCACCAGCTCTCAATTCAGTTGGCTCGTGCCTTGGCTTGCCTCTCTCACACACACGAGGACTTTGCTTTGGCAATTAATTATTCTTCCTTCTCCTACATCATCATTTCCCCTAATCTCTTCTGGGTCATTCCAAGAAGCATGCAAACGCTGCAACCTCTCCCAGTGTTTAGAAAGCCTTCCTCTGATACCAGAAGCTTCTCTAAGTGTTTCCGCATTTTCTTCTCCCCTTTAGAACAAAATCCCTCAGGAGTCTTCTAGGCTCACTCTACCCACTCATTGCCTCCTCTCTCATTCCCTTTTCAGTTTTCCCCGAATCAAACTGCCACACCCACCACTGAACTGTGTGTTCTTGACAAGGTCACGTCCACTTGGCCAAAGACAAAGCTTAATTCTTAGTCTCTTCCTTCCTGAAACTCAGCACATTTGACGGAGTCAATCAGGCCTTCCTTTCTTCACTTGGCTCCCAAAATGCGTCTTCTCTTAGCTTCTCCCCTACCTCAGTGCTCACTCCTGTAAGTAAATCTCCTTTGTTGCAGAGACCTCCCCTCCCCCAACCCCTCAAAAGTTTGGAGGACCCCAGACCTCACTGCTCAGACCTCTTCTACATTCGCTCTATTTACACTCACCCTCTCGTTTATTTCATCACATCTCGGCCATGAAATACCACACGGACATTGATCCACAGTTCTTATCCAGACTCATATCTGCCACTTCGTCCTTGGTGTAGCCACTGTAGTTGTGTAATAAACCTCTTAAATGTAATGTGGACGAAAGAGAACTCTTGATCCCCTTCCTATCCCATTTCTCCTCTCAGGTGCCAGTCACCTGGGTGCTTGGGCCAAACACATTGGCATCACCTTTGACTCCTTTATTGTCTATCAGCGACACATGCCACAGTCAACTGAACCGCAAACTAACGCCCCCATCTCCACTGCTGGTACTTGCATGTAAGCTGCTGTCATCTGCTAGCCTGGATGACTGCAATAGGTAACTTCCCTGCTTCCAACCTTCTCCCCATGCCTCCCTGACTTAGCTTTTTGTGTGTAAAGTGGTATTCTGACAACTCAAGCCCGATTCAAACTGAAAGGTTATAATTTAGGGAATGAGTAAATTTATACCTTGTAAAATTAAGATTATACATTTTTCTGAAAATCTATTTTGTCATAAAACACTATATCCAGTTTCCCTACCACATGTGGATGTGAAAGACATAAAGCTAATAGCAAGTTGAAATAAATTATATGTATCTTAAAACCTGTGACCTCCTGCAACACATTTTTATTTTCCCTAAAAATCATAACATTTAAAAAGAATTTTCTTTAAGATATTTTAGACTTATTGCAGGAGCAAATATTCTATTAAATTGAGTTCCTATTACCTAAAAATAATTTTTATTATGGAAAATTTTAATAAAAAGATTAACAATTTGTATTCACTGTCTCTAAACATTTAGTTACTCTAAAAAAAAGTCCTTGATCTTGCCTTTCTGAAGGCAACTTGAAGGTTATTTGAAATTAAGAAGCATATGAAGTTTTAATTTATTGCAAGTTCAGATATTTAATTGGTTAGCCACACTATCATAATTCATGGTTTATGAATATTTGATCCAGTGTTTAAGGTAGAGGTTGTACCATTATAAAGAAATCTCAATGAAATTATTGCTTAAATGTTTAAAGAAATTATCAAATGCAGATTAATTTTTCATTAGCAGGTAACTATTCTTTTGGCATTTATTCTTACTGATGAGCATTTAATTTATTAATCTGTGCCTGGACCAAGAAAAACAATTTGCAGATTCTTTAAGTGTGGCTCTATTTAAAACTTCTTTTGTTAATTTTACTCATTAATTTCACTAAAACTTATTACCTTGATCTGTCTATCTACATATCTATCTATCTGTCTATCTATATACACATTACCGTCCTGGGACAAAAATCTGTGACTTCACAAGTGTACACACACCAAAATTTACCAAGAAGTAAACTGTGCTCCTTGCACCATTTTAGTTAATTGCTACAAATTTAACTTCTTTAAAAACTCTACAGAGTCAGTATTATTGGACATACACTTACAAATGAAATGACTTTACATCAGTGAGGTTAAGAACTTGCCAAAATGTAATCAGCTTTGCATTTTGTGAACTGAATTGGTGAGGATGAGATTTGAAACTTTAGCTATCTGACTCCTAAATCCAGTCTCCTTTGGAAAACTAACATTATCTAGCTCCCTAAAATATTTAGATTTATGTAAGAAGTGTAAATTTTTTCAACTTACTAACCAAAATAAATAATTTTTTAATTGTAAATTTAAAAAAAGAGAGAGATTTGTATTTGTTTATTGCTTTTTTTTCACAGGGAATCAGAGTAGACATTTTATTTTAGTTCAGTTGTGTCTGTCTCTTTGCTTATCTACCCTGATCAATAATTACCAAATCTGTATAATTATATGATTGTGATTGAGGAATAATTGTGATGAGTTGTAACGGATGTTAAAACTATACTTCCAAAATTTAGAAAGAAAAGCTTTTGCTTGTTAGATAATTCCCTCTCTCTTCAACTTAGAAAGTCACTCTTACTTAGCCAGAGTGGTCTTTATTTGTTTAGAATCATGACATTTCCTTGATTAAGACCCTGCCGTGGCTCCCAACCCCATTTAAAATGGAGTCCAAAGCCTTTGACTTTGACTTTCAAGGTGTAGCCCTAAGAAGGCTCTAGAGGTATCTAGACCGAGCCTAGCTCTCCAGCTTTTCCTCTCTTCTTCTTCCTCTCCTGAGTTGGTTTCAGTCGCGCTGGTTTCTTTCCACTGTTCCTTACACACAGCCAGTGCTTTCCCTTCCTCGCTGCCTTTGCCCTGCCTGCTCTTTGGCTGGATTGCTGTTCCTCTAAACGGCAGGTAGACATTCTCATGACCACCTCCTTACGTTACTGAGGTCTCTGCTCTAATGTCACCTAATGACGTGTTCTTCCTATGGCTCTCCTGTCTAACCTGAATTGTTGTGTAATAACCAAAATCTTCACTCCTTTTCACTTTCTCTCCACTTACCCTGCGTTAGTCTTCACCTGAGCACTTAGTGCCATCTGGTAGGGTCATCGGTATCTATTTGTTCATCGCTCGCTCTCTCCGATTACATAAGTTCCGTAGGGTCAGAGGTCATGTCAACTGAGGGTTGACTCAGTGTTATTAACCCTCCACACAAAGAACACTACTTCGCACAGAGTAGAGGCTCAATAAATGTTTACTGAATAAATTAGTGAAGTATCGATAAATTCAGAACCCTTACAACAGACTGATGAGACACGGAATCTAATTCTTCCATTCTCATCAATGGCCATTCACTAGCTTCATAGTTCATAAGACAGTTCTCCCAAATTGGAGGGTATATAAAAGTCACACACTACATCAAGTTATGTATAAACGGAAGTTGAAAATGAATCCTGATAGCTGTTTTCATTGTTTTGATTCCTTCTCCTCCTTCAGCAATGGCCTCTAGTAATCCTTGGTCAATAAGAACTTATATTACTATAATCAAAAATTGCATTATAGTAGTACTTAAATTATGCTAAGGGAAGTTCGGATTAGTCCAGTAGAATAACAATAGCTAACAATTAATAATTACCAGGACCCCATAAAAGGTCCTTTATTTACATTGTCTCTGGTCTTCACAGCAATCCTAAAAAGGCAAAATACTATCCCCGTTTTAAAGACAAGAAACATAAGCTCAGAGTTCCCTGGTGATTTTCCCAAAGGCACAGAACTGTGCTTAATTTGTTTTTGAGTTTCTGACTAGCTTTGGAACACACTCTGATATGAGAAGTTCATTCAAGTTATACCTGTTGGAAAAATTTATTTAATAGCCAAAGTCTTCTGGTCCATTTTTAAATTTTAATTTCTTAATAGAATAGGCTTCACTCATTTCTTTTAGGCCTTCTACAACTATCCAGATAGATTTCCCTAACAGATTATATCAAGCAAGTATGCTGACTTCAGGAAGAATTTGCCAGAGATTCCACTAGACTAGAAAAAGTCTATGCCCCAACTTGTAACTTTGAATAAAGGCAGCATCACTGTGAGAACAGGCAACCAACTGTATAAAACACATGAGGAAAGAAGCTTAGTTTTTATATTTTCATAAGTGAGAATTAAGGCTGGAATGTGCTACTTTCTTTGTAGAAAAAGACAATTTTAATAAACCTCCCTCAAAAAAAAAAAAATCCAGTTGTGTTCATGGTCGTGGTGTGATTAAGGAAACAATGGGTGACATCAGTGGAAGAAATAAAAGATCCGGACTCCTTCACTGTTCAGTTGCTTGATTGTTGAACAAAGAGTTAAATTAAAAAGGTACTTTAATATTTGCTTCATTAAATCCCCTCCATGTTTTCAATTAGGGAAACAGAAGTACAGGTGGGGATGTGCTGCCTGCTCATCTGTCTTGCTGTTTGGGGGGGGGGGTGGCTTTTAAGATGGAAATACTCATGTAATTGTGTTGAAATGAACAATAAGGAAGTACAGTAGTTCCGGAATGAAAATGTTAAATTAAATGGACCATGTTTAACATTGTTGTTGATCCTGAGGAACAGTTTTTCCAGTATATGGAGCATTTCGATTCCATCCAGCATATGTTCTCCACAGTTTTCTCTGCTCTAATTCATCTGTGTTTTTCGACAGCTCCAGATGGCGTGCTGCCTCCGAGGCTTTCATCTGCCACTCCAACCAGTCTTCAGGTTGTCTGGTCTACACCAGCTCGGAACAACGCCCCCGGCTCTCCCAGATACCAACTCCAGATGAGGCCCGGCAACTCCACCCACTGGTTTCTAGAGTAAGCATTCTACTTCGTCCATCCCTTCTAACAGTCACCCGGGTTTTACAACGTAGCCATAAATTCACTATATCTTAAATTTTTAACAATAGGTCAGTTCTTACTGGCAACAAATAAAAACCTCCTTTCCAAAGTTCAAACAAACAAACAAAAAGCAACACCCTAGGAGATCATTATTTGCTTTGCAAATTTTTCATTTATAGAGGCTTAAAGTAAGATTCCTTCACCCTTAACTTTTCATGAGCACATGTATTGCCAAGAGCAGGCACACACCTGAACCCCACAAAATCTGCTGTCTGACTATGGCTACAAAAGTATAATACTTATTCTACAAATTCCATGTGGCAATCAGTCTCAATACTAGACTAGAATTCACTCCAGGCTACTACTAGAATTTACATCTCATATAAATGCAATAATACAAACCCTTAGCCAAAGGACTGCTTATTTTAAAAGAGATATCACGCGATGACAGAAAATTGCAGCACTGAGAGGTACGTTGATATTCCCTGAAAATTCTTTAAGATTGTACTTGTTTTTTATTCCTTTGAATGTCTAAAGCTTCTTAATTTTAGAATTTCTTTTCCATATAGGTTGTTTTCCGGTCCTTCTGCATCGTTAAGCTATGAAGTGAGAGATCTCCAACCGTACACAGAGTACGAATTTCGGTTGGTGGTCTCCAATGGATTTGGCAGTGCACATAGTTCTTGGATTCTGTTCATCACCGCAGAGGACAGTAAGTGGTCTGAAAAACACACAGCCAGATATTCTCTATATTAGGAAGTCTTAAAGTCTTCAATTTTTCCAAAACAAAGAAATAAGCCTCCTCTATTTTCTTGATGTTGAGGGACAGTAATCTTTTCCAGGAAAAGAACGGTCAAAGTTTCCAGAAAGAAGAAAAATGGGGGCTTGGAGGGTTAGGCCTACAAACAGGAATATGTAATTCACAATAAATTATGATATGGACCCACTCAGTCCTTCAGGGTACATCTAGGTGTCCTGAAGGAGAAAGGTTATCCTTTTCTACTCTATGACCGAATATTACAAGTGTTCTCTGCAGAAGAATGTGGAATATGGACCTTATTTCATGAAGTTACTTAGAGGTCATTATACTTTTTTTCTGGAAACAGATTCCATTGTACTTTTACTCATACCTGAAAGACAGCCTCCAGAATAGAGGAGTATAATCTGATAACAGTCATTCTGCATGTATTACAAAGAGTACATTGGGATTGTCTTATTCAACCAGTACAGAGAATTTTCTAGTTTTTCATGGAAGAGTTTGTTTGCATATATATGTTTTTTACTCGGTTATATAGAGAAAATAAATGCATGGCAATCATATTGAGTTTTATACAAATTACTTCTTAAAAAGTATATATATGGAAGTATAATTTTTTAGAAAAGTTAGAAATTAAATCAAGCTACACAGAGTGAAGGAGGACACTGTATCTTTGAACAATGAGGTTTTTAGGGTTAATCTTGTCAAGTCTTTTAATCAGAGGCCTCTTAGAAGATGTTGCCCTGTTGGCCAATTGCCATTCTGGCTCTATATTCAATGAGGACCCAAGTGACTTTCAAAAGGCTGGATATTAATCTCAAAAGGCACGGTATTTGCAACAATATCAATTGTATATGAAATTGATTCTTTTATGTCTACAATATCCTTAATTATATTATTTTAGTGAAAACTAGATATCAACTGAGATGGAATCAGGCCTATCTACCTTCCTTAATGCTTACATTAAAAAAATATATGAACAATAATATATAATAGTTCATCCATTTCTCCCAATTTGTAATTATTCCCAGGGAGCAAGTTTGGTACTTTACAAGGACACATCCAGTTCTTTCCTCTCAAGGGTACCATTTAGTAAATTATCAGCAGAGTGCAATAAACGACACACAAAGCCCAGAAAGCATTTATGCACCACTCAACGCGCCTACACCCCTTTTAGAGGGAACGTTACCTTCATTCTGGGGACTCTGACAGCATGAACACCAACTGTATACAGATGTATGAACCAGAGAGCTCCCACCCAAAATAGATTTTTGAAGAAACATTTAAAAAAAAAAAAAAAACTGAAGGTAAGTTTCTAATCTCCTTAGATAGAGTGCTTGGCACTCAGTAGAGGTTAACTAAAAATAATTATTCACCCACTGCAGAGGTGATGACTCCATAGAATGCCACACTGGAAGAGGAGAGAAAATGTCTCCTTTTTTTCGCACCACAATTTCTATTCCCATAGACAGGGGGCAACACTCGGATTTCCTCCGTGGTGATCTTTATTGAATAGGGGTCAGGATCTCCTACATAAATAAATTCCCAAACATTGTAAAGTACCAATTAGTACCGCAGCCTCTGTTGAGCAAATTTCTCTCCTGCCTCATCTTACCATAAAACAAGTCTTACAGACTCAATGTGGTTAGAATTTTCGTGCATGGAGACACTGTTGTCTTTGTGATTTTTTTAGGGCCTGGGTTCAAAGGCAATAGTGTTAACCCTTCATCTTCCTTCATTAAGAATTAGTAACACTTGATTGTGTAGCAGGTATTAACCCAGTCTTCATTTTCATTGAAATCCTTTCAGCAAGACAGATGACTTCTTCCTCTGCTTCACGCGTGATGTCACACACATCAGCAAAGGGCCAAAGGCTGGCTGGCTGCCCCTCCAGGTTAAGTTACCAGTGCATGCTCGCCCCTGAGACATGATAACAGTGTCCTATATATTTTGGGTGTCAGTGGAGATGGATGCCATCTCTGAATGGATGTGCAATTGAGTTGACAAAGACCGAGTGATTGGCACTGGGCACAAGCAGTTTTTCTGTCGAGGCTTCAAAGCCTTGCTTATAAAACCACCCATGCTGGGGCTTCCCTGGTGGCACAGTGGTTGAGAGTCCGCCTGCCGATGCAGGGGACACGGGTTCGTGCCCCTGTCCAGGAGGATCCCACATGCCGCGGAGCGGCTGGGCCCGTGAGCCATGGCCGCTGGGCCTGCGCATCTGGAGCCTGTGCTCCGCAACGGGAGAAGCCACAACAGTGAGAGGCCCACGTACCGCAAAAAAAAAACAACCACCCATGCTGACAGCTCCATGCTGGTATCACACTTCATACTTGATCCTAACTACCACCTCCCAATTGGCGAAGTGCAATTTCCAATGTAGAATTCGACATATCACCTTACAGAATGAAACAGAGAGGTCACCTCATGCCCACATTTAAATTTCATGCCATCGCTAGGCACCTTTCCGCATCAGCCAAAGCCTTGAAACATTTGGTGCCAAAAAAAAACGGTCACCAATAGCAATATTTTTCATATGATGCCGTGAGAGCATAATATTCATCAAGCCTGTGACCCAGCTGAGAGCAGAAAAAGAAACCTAGGCAGGAAGGTACCTAGAGCCAGAGAAACAAATGCTTGGGTACAAAGAGAGTTTCTCATAGATGGAGAAAACGGCTGTGAGGAATTTATTTTTTTTTAAATATTTCATTCTTCTGTAATCATTTTCCTACCATTTTTTTTTAATTAATTAATTTACTTATTTATTTTGGGCTGTGTTGGGTCTTCGTTTCCGTGCGAGGGCTTTCTCTAGTTGCGGCTAGCGGGGGCCACTCTTCATTGCGGTGCGCGGGCCCCAAACTATCGCGGCCTCTCGTGTTGCGGAGCACAGGCTCCAGACGCACAGGCTCAGTAGTTGTGGCTCACGGGCCTAGTTGCTTCCCGGACCAGAGCTCGAACCCGTGTCCCCTGCATTGGCAGGCAGATTCTCAACCACTGCGCCACCAGGGAAACCCCCTGTGAGGAATTTTAATAGTGTTTTTTCAAATAATTTGTTATTTACATCAGTGGGCCACCAATATCCAGTACCATGCAGTTTTAAAAATCTAGCGTGGGGGGCTTCCCTGGTGGCGCAGTGGTTGGGAGTCCGCCTGCCAATGCAGGGGACACGGGTTCGTGCCCTGGTCCGGGAGGATCCCACATGCCGCGGAGTGGCTGGGCCCGTGAGCCAGGGCTGCTGAGCCGGCGCATCCGGAGCCTGTGCTCCGCAGCGTGAGAGGCCCCCGTACTGCAAAATAAAAAATAATAATAATAATAAAAAAAAATCTAGCGTGCTGCATGCCGCGGAGTGGCTGGGCCCGTGAGCCATGGCCGCTCAACCTGCGCGTCAGGAGCCTGTGCTCCGCAACAGGAGAGGCCACAGCAATGAGACGCCCGCGCACCCCCCGACAAGAAAAAAAAAAAAAAATCTAGTGTGCTGATGCCAGATAATAATAATGCACATTTCCTATGAATATTTTAAATCCAGTTAAACTTGTGTTAATAACAGATGTTTTTTCCATCCAACTTGGTCAGTGTAGTGTTCGACTATTTGCAACCAGATAAATACAAACAACACGTGATTTTTTTTTTTTTTTCCGAACAAGCTGCTGGCAGTCCAAGCACCTAGAATGTCTGCAGCCTACAAAAATGCATTAAGATTGTGATAGACTTGGGAGCATGGGATTAATAACATGAAGACACTTACCTATCAGCTGAAACTTTTTGATATCTTTTAACCAGAAATAACCATCTCTTCTGATTTTATTGTTTGTCCCTCTCTTTTGTGTGCTTAAAATTGTTTTCCATGCAGTATAGGCATGTGAAAATGGTAGCTGGCTGGAAGGGAAAGTCTCCTTCAACTTCAGCTTAAATGTGCGTGTGCTCTTTTGCCTCCTAAAATCCTGCCCTGTGTAAAATATAAGATAACCCACTTTTCTTGAAAAATGTAGATTCCCTAGACTAAGAAAATTCACATTTCTCCCAAGGTTTCTTAGCTAACAAGACTGAAATATGGACTATCTCTTTATTTGAGTCATTTTAACAACAAACATATATGTATACACGATTAGATCAACCTGATGAAAATGAGATTCTTTTCTAAAAATCACTCTCTACCCCCAAAACAAAACAAAACAGAAAATCCAGATTGCTTCTAGAGATGACCATTGAGTTGTCAAATACTTTTCAAAGACTAAAAGTTGAATCATTTCACTAAATTTGTAGTTAAAAACTCCACATTTGTATTTCTAACCATTAATCTAAGAGGCATTATTAAATAAAGTTTGTGGGATTTGAACAGTTGTTTCTGTAGATTTACTTAGACAGTTTTTTCATGTGCTCATTATTTTGCTAACAGACTGATTGTTCATGAGTTTTGACTGGCGGCTGCTAAAAGATAGAAAGATGTATCTTATTACTTACACGGTGAGATTTTCAGTACTATTAACATATTGTATTCACTCATAGTATTAGGTTTTACTGTTATTTTTTCCGTACTTAAAATTGCGCTGTGAGCAAAGGATGAAGCAATGAGGGAAATTATCATAGTATCTGGGTCCTGTTTTACTTTCCTCATTAGCAGTTTGGAGCAGTTTTCCCCTTTCATTCATCTTTAAGATTCTCATAGCAGTTTACAAAGCAACAGTTGTTCTTCTGCAGTAAAAGAGAAAGATCTTGCAATGTTCATTGAAATCAGTATCAGAACACATTTCTGCCTCGTTTGTTGTCTGACAACATTCTAGTCACCCATCAAGCCCCAGCTCATACGTCACCTCCTGTGTGAAGCCTTCCCTCTTCATATCTACCTTAGAATTTTGGTTTGTGTTTACTTGTGTACCATCGATATCTCCTTCTGAATTGTAACTTCTCAGGACCTAGGGTTCCATCTCATTTATCTTTGTAGTTCCAGTGCCTGGTGGAGGGTCTCATATAGAGCAGGTACCCAAAATTGTTAATGGACTGATGAAAAAGAGTTTCACGTAAGCAAATCCATGAAAACACAACCAAGCAAACCTTAACTGGGTACCTGCCATGTGGGAGGGACTGAAAGAGACATGAAAGTTACAAGGATGAATAGGAGAGTTTTCTTTACTTGAGGCCTCCACTGTCTGGTGGCAAGAAAGACATAGAGTAAAACCATAGTTAGAGTGTTCAAAGCTGAGAGCAAGCCCAGAGGAGAGCATTTCCCTCAACATGGGGTGTCAGGAAAGCCTTTCTGGATGAGAACACCAGGAGAGGAAATAGGGAATGATTTCTATTTGGAGTTCACATCAACATCAGATTTCAAATTTACTTCCTCATCATTGGTTCAGAAAAAGGCGGGAAAAGCAATTGCTGTAGGAGGCGTCCACTGACACTTGAGACAGGCAGGGCGGCTTGCAGGATGTTCTGCCCGTGGTT
Organism: Grampus griseus; assembly: GCF_964374135.1. Classification (NCBI taxonomy): domain Eukaryota; kingdom Metazoa; phylum Chordata; class Mammalia; order Artiodactyla; family Delphinidae; genus Grampus; species Grampus griseus. The sequence continues at coordinate 14,324,217 of NC_139017.1, read as the reverse complement.
CCAGCCTCTGTGTATGTGCCAAGGAGGGTGAGGATGAGAGGCAGATGTAAGAGAAGGAAATCCCAAAGGCAGTCCTCATTCTTTGCCTTGGTCAGAGGCAGCCTGCTGGCTGGCCCTGTGATTCAACCTTAGCTGCCTTGACTAGGATAGTGAATGTTCTAATTAGAGAGACCTCTGCTGGCCCAAAACCATGTGCTATTTCAGAATGAAGGGGAACAGATATATAGAAATAGAATTCCAGAAGGAAAACACGTTTCCTTCTTATTCTCACAACCTGTAATGAGTAAAACACCAAGTCCTTGTGACAGGGAGGGGAAGGAAACTTGTGGTATGAAATTTGATCGGTTGATCGAGATACTTCTAGAGCAGGATTTTCCAATCATTCAGTAAGTATATTTGTATCCTTAAGAGTATTTAAATTTTAGAACTAATATTGCATGGTAGAGATCTTTTTATCAGTGTGCTTTAGAACTGAAGGTCAACCTGGATCTTGAGTGTTCTATGTGAGAGAAAAACAGAAACATTTGTAAATAAGAGTGACACAGGTTTGTAACAGTAGATTTTATTTTATTGAATGAAGAAATGTGAACTGTAAGTTTCGGTGGTGCTGCACGATGATTTTGCTTTTCTATTCCAAATACATGTCCTAATTGCTTTAAATACTAAGTCGTGAATGCTTATCCTCTCAAGCAGTGATGTAGGTCTCTACTTTACCCACAATGGAAGATCCTTGATGCAAAGTAAGTAATGTAAACTGCTGATTTTGAGAGCGAAGTGGCCCTGTATGTATGTGCCTACATACTTTGTTTCCTGTTGCATAGATTCCACCCCTCAAATCCTTGCATTCCCAGAATTTATAAAAACAAATATTTATTATCTTTACATTTTCATTTTTATATCCTAAGATCAGAAGCTGAAAGTGACCCATAGAAAATCCTTTGAAAGGATGGATCGATTCATGAAAACTTCTATCCACCTGGCCTCAATTTCCCTCTTGAGCTCTTGAATCTCTTTTGGGAACAGAAAGCCCACTGTTCTTCCAAATTTGGAACCTCTAGTTCTTTTAGGACTTTTTTCTGCCATCATGAATTCTCACATCAACACATTTCATCTTCTGTTCCAAACTTTCAAGGAAAAATCCATAGCCATTCACCATACAACAAATACCAAGTCTGGGAGTCAGAACACTCTTCCTAGCCTTCCTCTGCTGTCCTGGTCTCGGGAGAAAGAGAGAAAATAGTTCCCCAGTATCGGTTCACCTACTTGCAGACGATACATCATATCCTTTCAATTTCAACAACCTTCTAGTCTTCAGATGTTTCTTTTATTGAGCAACGATGCCTATGTTACACAGGTCTTTTCCT